>NW_012133329.1:0-43380 GCF_000313525.1 Fibroporia radiculosa | reverse complement strand
CAGCCGCTGTCGTCTTCATGACATCGATATCACGCTCGCGCGGTTGCTCTTCTTCTGACGGAATGGCCCCAGCAGCTTCTGCTCCAGCGAGCTCGAGAGCCTTAGCAGCGATTTTACTGTTCTTCTTCTCCTTCCTCTCCCTCTCCCTCTTCTCTCTCTTCTCCTTTTTAGCCGGCTTCATCTCGCCTGGTTCTGAAAGTTGCTCGCGCTTACGCTTCTTCGTCTTTCCTAAAAGCACACTCGGCCATTGGGACTTCTTGCACTAAGTAGGAATGTTGTATGCTTACCGTCCATAGCCGCTGAACTATCCTCGTCCATGGGAGCGTGTCTCTCCGGTGACCCATGTTTCACTTTTTGTTTCTTCTCCATTTTGTCATCTATGACAGATTTCATGGAATATGAATATAGCGAATTCGCGGAAGCAGTACGCAACATACAGACCACCAGTTCCTCCGTTGCGATGTTTCTGTTTCCGCTTATCTCTTTTGGCTTGCTTCAACGCTTCCTCAGAATTCTGGGCAGTGTCTTCGCTGAAGACGTCGGCTGTCATTCTGCCGAGCGTGTATGCAAGCGAGAGGTAAGTGTAGATCAAGCCTGAAAACTGCAAAGCGCTGCGAGGCCGATCTCAATAACCCACGTGGTCGAGGTGAGTATGATTGCCATATGCGGATAAATCACGTGCAGCACAGAGTCGGGTTGAGCCTTGTGGCACGCCGACATCCACGGACGCGCCTTCCGAGTCTCTTCCCTCCCTCCGAGCCGATGGCTGCCCCTCGCCATTCGTCCTCTGACCTTGGGTTTTTCTCAAAGTCTAAGTTCGCAAAATCTGGCGCGTCGAGCACGACTTCTGTAGCCGTGACTACGCGTGTTGTCGCGGTCGAGCGAATTATCCCGAAGCCTCCAGGGGCGCTCAAGCTTGCTGCTCGTCCCTCTACACCACTCATCGCTGCAGCGAGTTCTGGTCTGAACTCGAGCAATAAACGAAAAATTGAGCCCCCTGATGTCCTACCTGGAAACGCGACGAAGAAACCACGCGTCTCGACTCCATCTGGGGAGCGGAGAGAGGCGTCCTTAGAACCGCGTGCATCTCTCTCCACGAGATCTCCAGCCTCCAGCCGACATTCAAGCCGTCAACCATCAGCTGCGCGATCATCGATGCATCCGCAGCCTGAGGCTGAGAGCAGATCGCGCTCAACTTCAGTTTTTCCTACCGAGGCCCCGCTCTCCCGTGATTGCTGGATTGGCAAGGCGTATCGTCCTGGCCCTAATTTCTTTTCTTCGGAGAGTGTGGTACGAAGTCTTATGAAAACATATAAAACTTGTGCGTTGCATTCAGCCATTTCTTGACTCTCACCGCTCACGAGACTTATTCCGTGGTAGATTTCTCCAACCCTTCTGACCCAAACGACAGGACGTTCGAGGCGCATCCTACAGAATACCCTGTGATAGAATTAGAATACCCGAACAGCGGCGCATGTGAGAGGTGAGATTTAGTACACAAGTGTATATATTAGAATGCGCCTATATATTGCTCCCCAGATTTATTTTACTCGTCCCTAAGGACAAGGACCATTACAACCCCATTATGTGCCTAGAAACTTCACTGCATACTATTATTCGTTGTAAGAAACCGTTCATGTCTTTGCATGCGCTTTTGCTTAGCGGAATTACAGGCTATTTAACTCCGGCACAGCAGTCCTTATTTGGGACTCTACCTTCAACATCTCTTGTAAACGACGATCCTCCGGGACCATTATCGGCTGTACCACTCCTGTCCATATCCGAGGTCGTTGACGCATCATCGCCCTCTGTTTCTGTACTGTCTTCTGCGCCTTCTCCAGCGTCTTCGTCATCTGATTCTTCGTTAACATCATTATCCTCATCCTCGACCTCACTATCTGCCGTTTCCACGTCATCTACATCATCTGCATCATCTGTGTCTTCGCTATCGTCGATCTCAATGCTTTCATCACTTGCGGAATTTTCTCCACCCGGATCTCAACCTTCAGCTTCCATTCAGCCGTCTGTGAATTACCTTCGACTCCTCCAACGTGCAATTAATAAGAAGGATGGGCCGCTATTCCTCAAAGTTATGGCTGCGATCAACACGCTCTTGCGGCTTCTTAAGCACCCCCCACTCCCTGTAGACCCATTTGAGCCGCTCTCGTCGAACTGTTTATCCGAAGCGACTCGGTCATGGACTAACATACCAAAGGATGTAGTAACACGTATCATTGATGAGACGTATCAGCGTGCTGTTGGCCCCCATGTCGCCGAATTGAAGCGATACGAAGCCTTCTCGTCGGAGGTGTATGGCGAACTCATGCCTTCACTAATCGCACAGATCATCCAAACTACAGGACTCAAAGAAGACTCGCTTTTCGTTGATCTCGGCTCGGGTGTTGGCAACGTTGTCCTACAGGCCAGTCTGCAGACGGGATGCCGGAGCTTTGGTATAGAGATCATGCCGACACCTGCGAAAATCGCACGTAGCCAATTGGAGCAGCTTCGGATGAGATGCCAGATGTGGGGTGTACCCATGGGCGAAGTAGATTTGGAGGAAGGCGATATGCTGAAGAGTAAAAAAGTCGACGACCTTGTCCCGAAAGCAGACGTCGTCCTTGTGAATAACAAGGTCTTTTTAGAGGCATGTAAGTATAAATTTCGTTGTTCGGGTGTTCGCAGGATCCTTACGCCCTATTACTTCAATAGTAAATGAGGCGTTGCGGCCAAAGTTTTTAGACTTGAAAGAGGGCGCCATTGTCGTATCCCTTAAGCCATTCGTTTCGTCATCGCGGCTGACTGAACGAAATGTACGTCGCATTTCCATTTGCAAGACCCTAGTATTAATCATGGTTCCAGCTTGACGACATCAGTGCTATTTTCAAAGTCACTGAGCGGCATTATTCAACAGGCAGTGTCTCCTGGGGAAGTGGCGGTGGATCATATTTTATACATCGCGTCGACCGGGAGAGCTACGCGGATATCAAGCAAAAACTGGAGACCTCTCGGACGACACTGACGAGGAGCACAAGGTCGCGGCGATAACCTCTTTTGGACTCCGCCTGTATTCTTGTAAAGTTATGGAATGGATCAGGATATTCTACGCTGTGGACAGTTGCTAATCCTCGGTTACAGTAGGATGTATCGGATATTAATCTTGCTCTCGCGCTCGCAGTGTGTTCGTAGTGCATATCTCGTACCTTATTATTATTATGCATGTTTGGGCCGTTGAGTAGGATTTAAATTGCTGCGTCTGTGCAAACGAGGTTGGTTGATTACGTCTTCCTGACAGCGCCGAGCTTACTTTATTAAGTCTATACTTGTCTGCCGCTGCTGGGGAGTTAAGTTTTTTTCCAATTGGATCCAGTCTGACTTTGTCCACCTACTGGTGATCAAAATCCCACACATTAGCCATCACACCATCAATAAAGCACCTATTCGAGCTATAGGACAATCTGTGGGTACCCAAATGCTTCGCATGTCTCATTCATAATCCAAATCATCCTCCACTTGCAGCATGGGCTTAGACTTCTTAGCCACTCCGAGTATTCCCTCTACTGCGATCTCAAGGTCCTTCTGCCGTCCGCACGCCGACCTGGACAAACTAGCATCTACTGAAGGCGAAAGTCCGAACCCCGCGAGCATATTCCTTCAGCTTCACTCGATCTCTCTGGGCACGCACGTCTACTTTAGGTTGCATGGTGCTTTGCAGCCGCTAAGCCTCATCCAACAATACCCTGTGGTGCGTTCGTAAACCATGCTATTTGTTTTGCTATCGCCACGTACATCATATCGTGCAACTCAACCTGAACTTTCTCCAGATTTTCGTGTCGTATGTTGTGCAGCTGTGCAAGCGATTCATCGACGAAGGATTGTGCATATTGCTCGATGCTTTTCAGCGAAACGGGAAGATCGGAAACAAATCCTAGAAAGAGCAGTTTGTAGGATCCGCGAGGCCACGAGATATCTACAGACGCCTTCAAACATGCTGCCCAAAGATGTCCCAGGTCGTCCGTGGAATCCGCATTTCGGGAGCGACAGTGGAGATATCGCTTGACAACTCTCCAGGTTGCTCGAGCCGCGTGCACCTCAATTTCACTGATGTGATCGTCCTGTAGTATTTCGTTTGCTTGTGGAAGCGACACTGTCTTCGTTGTATCAGTAGTTGCTCAAGCATGTAGTCACCGAGCAAGCCCTCTGTGGGCTGTTTTTGATTAGTGGTGTAACCCTGATTAGGATTTCTTCCGATGGTGGCAGCATGTTGCTTCGATGTGGATCCCCGATATTGATGACGCGATGTGGAGCAGGGTATTGGACGTCAATAAAGTGGGGATCTCTTCCACGGATTTGCAAACGATCAAGCGAGTGCTAGGATGCAGCTATATTCGTGAGCTGTACTTTGCCTTGAGCTGCTGAACGCAGTTTGTCTCATCTAGAGTGGTTCCTTTGACCGAGTGATATCACATGATTCGGAGGAGATCTTCTCAGCTAGCTGCATTGATGTACCTAAATTCGAATGATTCGGTGTACTCAGCTCCATGCCGCGCATCCGAATTTTGAGCCCTGATACTCGCTACCACACACACCGTGGAAAGCGATGCAATCGTCGTCAGAATCATTGTCTGTAACTCTGCATCAAACATATTGCAGCCTACTATGTAAACAAAGCATGAACAGCGCATTCGACAATGCCTTCAGATTACGTATGAACGCAGAGATTCTCGCATCTAGCGCATAGAAGAGTCAGTCCGCGAGAAGCATGAGACTGCTTGAGTGTTGAGATTCTTGCCACTGCAAGGACCATAATCTGAATGACAATGAACCCTCCTTCAAGGCCTTTGCCTCCACACAAGAGATTACTTGTGTGACATATGAATGCTCATACTTTAAACATAGAGAGAATGAGAGCCAACCAGGATTCTTTCCAGTGTATAACTGCTCAAGAAGGTCAACGATAGGCTCTGAATATTGCTGTAATACATCCGTGTTTCTGCACGTTGACCTCTCTAGGCTTCTTATAACTCTGAGAAGCCAGCCTCGGGGAAGAATGGCACCGTGTAGTGTAGAATATTTTTGCAATCTTGCATGAATCACAAGTAAGCCACATGTCATCCAAAAAAAAACACAGAGGACGTCAATATCAACGTCGATCCTGCTGTAAAAGATATGCCTAGGTGGACCTTCAAATTGAATGTCAGACAATGGGTTTCTTACAATAGAGTCGACCCACCTCGTAAAAGAAATACCCTTCAAGCTGGAGTCCGCACCGTCGTCTTTCATGAATTCCACCATGAGCATATGTTCCATCCTCGGGTCTCAATAGCGGAAGAGGTCGGTACCATGCGATCGGGGTGTACGCCTTATGTGATAATGAGCAGGCCGGTTCAACGTCCGAGGTGAATATTAACCTCAAAAGCGGAGTCAAGAAGTCACCGAGCTTGTCCTCTCCAGGCCGGAAGGGCTTGGCGGAATATAGTAAATCAAGGAACCAAACGCAGACAATGAATATACCCCGCTGAAGCTCCGGTATCAGCGCCGGAGACAGATTACGCAGTTCATCCAGCTTGCGCGTCGGTGGAACCATTGCTTCATACAGTCACCCATGGAGCCAGCGCTTTGAATTACAGTGCTTCAGCATGCAAATCACATGTAATAAAGTAAACCATTGATGTACCTTTGAGTAGGAAGGCGCTCCTACCTCTCCGCTAGCCGGAAATTGGTATGATAGATTGGAATGTGCATGCGGTGTATCCTGATGCGAATATTGTAAGCGCTCTCGTCGTGTCCCAGTGGATCGATACGGATCCTCGCACAGCCCCGAGGTGATCCCACGTCCGCGTAGCATCCGTGAAGTGCATATTGAATACAGGGCTAGAACACCTTTGCGTGAAGGAATGCGTTTCAATAGGCGGTAATCTTCTGTGCGAGGTGGCTTTGTAAATTGTAGGACATTCCATATTATTAGCTTCGTTTCTTATAAGTGAACTAACACGCCACGGGGAGTAAGTCTTGCCGACATACAATAATCTTCTGTACGCGCTGATGTTCATACAAAAGTGTGTGTTTCAGGATCAGGAAGTGACCAGCCGGTGCCGGCTGAAACCCGGTGAGAATCGACATGAATTAGAACAAGGAACTGTGTCATTCAATGAGAAAAAATGAGATGAACCAAATTGGCATGAAATACATAATTCAGCTTTCTTCACGCGTTTTCAACGCAATTCATTGAGTGACCCAGTCTCTCGATTTAATTAATGTCACTTTCCACTGGGGCTGAAAGCCTAGAAGTCGTTGAACATCCCCATGATGGCAACATGGATATCACGATATCGTAAGTGGAAAATTCTTGAGAGATGCGAGAGTTTTTCAGGCTCATTGAGCCTGATCGCTTGGAAAATACACAGCTATAAGATGAAACAACGGGCACCGCCAGTATATGGGAAGATCGCACTTACTGAGTCGTCGTAGATAGATTCCATCGGGGCCCATTGGCAATACCCGGCGGCAGCACGGCATCCATAAGCGCTGATCGGGTTTGTGGCGGGCAAGCCACTACTACTACTGTCTGAGCAGGCCAGTTCCTATTTCCATACGACTTGAAACTTGGCTGACTGAAAGGATCGAAGACAGCCTGGATTTACTGGGTCTGCCGCCTCGCATTCATATTAAGCGCCCAACGCTAAATCACACCGGCTCCAAAAGTTGAGACAATGTTGATTGTCCGCTTTGTGGCGCCGTAAATATTACAAATGCCGATAGACAGGCGACTCCCACTTCGTAACAGCACTCTAATTTTGATGAGTCGAAGTGCGTTCCTGACGACATGCTTGTGAGTGGACAATTTGAATTATTATCTGGAACCTTCAGCTCTAGATTTCCTGCGGCTGCGGGAAGTCATCCAATGTCTCATATACAATCTTTTAGTTGGACCTGATCATTAGAGTCAGTCGGATTATGGTCTCAGCGTCACTATGAAGATTGAATAGCTCGGCACTCAAGAACTGCTGCGAGTGCTGAAGAGTATGAAATACTGGGAGTCTTCGCGAGTTTACTGATCCGGATGGACTGAGCTGTGCCCTTCAGTAAATCGCAATAACGTATGACGATCAAAGTCGACTCCAATGGTTACGGAATCCAGGAGGATCAGGCTCGCCCGCTTGTTTCAGCCTAAATTGCGCCACAATTTCTGAGGATACTTACATGCAAGCGTTCAAAAGGCCCGGATCTCATCCGACGAAACGAGTACTACGATGTTCGCCCCAGGTATCCCTACGATATGCCTCTGGATTGCTTTGATTTTGCTCTTCGCAGTTTTTTTCATGAATTGGACTAGTAGTGGTACGCAATTTCACAGGTATCCCCCAGGCCCAAAGCCTCTTCCCTTGATCGGAAATGTGCATCAAATACCATTGGAATATCAGTTCAAAACCTTTACTGATTGGGCAGAGAGATATGGTATAGATCTTCAATATACTTCGGACTTATATTAACGAGGCATCCATTCGAACACACAGGCGACATTGTTCACGCGCGGCTGTTCCATCAATCTGCAATAATCCTCAATTCTGTTCAGGCTGCCCAAGATCTCATGGAAAAGCGGGGGGCAAAATACTCCGACAGGCCACACTCTGTATTCATACACGACATGTGAGCCCACGATCGCGAACGCGACCAAAAGATGTGATTCCTGACAATAGGCCACCTCTCAGGCTTGACATGGGCACGAGCACGCCGTTCATGCACTATGGGAACGAATGGCGCCAGCAACGTAAATGGTTCCAGTCAGCCTTCCAGTCAAAAAACACGGTTCAGCGCTACCGCCCTTTCCATCTGCGGGAGGCCCGAAATTTATTGTCGCTGTTGTGCGCGACACCCGATGCTTTCATGTCGCATATCAAGCAGTTCGTCATCTATTCTGCGCATGCGTGCCATCTCGTTTGATATTTCCCAGGTACGCAGGGGCGCTGATGATGGAGGTAGCCTATGGACAGACTGTAACGTCTTTGGATGACGAGTTTTTGCATCTGGCGGACACGGCAATGACGGCAACCGTTGAGGCAGGAGGTGCAATGACGACATTGGTTGACTTCCTCCCCATCAGTAAGTGCAATCAAATATCCAATTGTTACGACAGGTCCTTTCACTGACCGCGCCAATGACAGTCAAGTACTGGCCTACATGGCTTCCAGGGTCTGGCTTCAGAATGAACTCGATGAAGACAGCGAAGATGCTGAGGAAAATGTTGGACATCCCGTACGAAAAAGTGAAGGCGAACGTGGTAAGGCTTACTCTTTGCCTTCCCAGTTGAACATTACAATTGACCATGATGTAGGTTGCTGGATCTGCCAAGCCATCGCTGATGGTGTCCATCCTCGAAGAAAACGTTAATATTGAGAGTATGACTGCCGAGCATGTGGAAAATATGAAAGGGGCTGCGGCTGCGGTATATGGTGGTACGCACTCGGTTTCAATCTACATTAGGTCAGCAATTCTGATGAGTGACTGAATAGCTGGTGCAGACACGGTTCGGATTTTTACTCGAATTATATCATCGCGACGATGTTGACGCAGGCGTACAGACCATCATGAGTCTATCGACATTCATCCTTGCTATGGTTTTGCATCCGGATATCTTCCTCAAGGCGCAAGCAGAGGTTGATCGAGTGATCGGAGGCTCTCGGTTGCCTGACTTCAATGATAGAGATTCTTTGCCCTATTTAGAGTGCGTTCTGAAGGAAGTATATCGGTACGTCGTTTCCGCCTCGCAGCCAACTTGAATTGAGCTATACGAACTTGTGTATGAAAGATGGGGGTGTCCTGTGCCCCTCGGTAAGATGATCTGCTGTATCCACGATACCCCTTACTGATGCGGTCTACGTCAAGGAATACCCCACAAACTTATTGAAGACGATGAGTACTGTGGATACTACCTACCTGCCGGATCTACTGTCATAGCTAACATCTGGTCTGTGTTTCCTTCGTAGCTCATGCTTCCAAACTGACCACAGGCTAAACGCAGGGCTATGACACGGAAAGCGGAGAGCTATCCTGACCCCGAACGATTTTGGCCAGAGCGATTTGAAAAAGTCGACACCGAGGCAGCCGATTTGCTCGATCCGCGCAAACTTATCTTCGGTTTCGGTCGACGGTATGCATTCTGCCCAGCGCACTCGCTACTTGAATTCATTGGTTGCATCACACAGAACCTGCCCCGGCCGCATTTTGGGTGACAGCAGCGTCTGGATAGCGGCCGCAAGTATTCTAGCTACGATGGACATTCGCAAGGCACGCATGGAGACCGGGGAGGAGATTTTGCCTGAGTTAAAGTTCCTCGCTGGAATTATCAGGTGAGCTACTCCATTGCGTGGGTTGCAAGAGACACATCTAATGTTGCTTGTAGCCACGTCGCTCCCTTCAAGTGTGATATACGACTACGCCCCGGAAAAATTGTACCGCAGATTGGCAGCAGCGCATAAGGAAAACATGAGGACGAAAATTGGAGTGGGCTACTGTCACGTGTGTATGGCTAAGGATATAGTAGTTAGTGGTGCGTGCATCTCAACATCCTACATGATCGGCCTGAAGATCCTGAAATGCTACAAGGTTCTACAGAGAATACACAAAAGATACTTTACACCTACGAAATTGATGAACAGAAGGCAAGTCCTTATACCGTTGGTGCAGGTCCAACGCCGGCTGTGGTAGCAAAAGTTAAAGTTTCCAACCGCCCCCTTCCTGCGCATTCTTTCTGTAATAGGTCGTTAAGAACACGGAACTGACCCGGGTCGATCAAGAGAATCTGCAGATAGACCATCAGTGAAGGTGGAATCTGGGCTTCGAAGATCCCTCACCGTCTCCCATTGCTCTGCGCCTGTCTCGTCCTTCTCGACAATCTCTGCGCTTTCAATGACGCGCTTCTTGACGCGCTCCACGTCCGCCACAGGAATAGTAATGAATACTCTCATACGCGCGCGCTGTATGGGCAGCTTTGATTCTGTCTGGAGAAGTTTGATACATTCAGAAACCTACAGATCCCAGGGTATCAGGATTGCACGTAGATAAAATAAAATAATGGACTGCAGGTTAGAGCTCACCTGGCTCTTCGCATTTTTCCCTGGGCGTACACTAAATCCTGCATCGACCAACGCTTTCTCGATAATACCAACTGGATACCGTCGCTGAGTCGCTGGATCAACACACTTCTCCGCAACGAGGGTAGCAATTTCCCGTCGGATAGACGAAAGATCATGTTCACGCTCCTTCTCCCCAACCTGTAATTCACCCTTCTTGAGAATCTAAGAAACGGAAGGATGGCATTAAACGAGATCTTCGAAAGATTAACGAACGTCTTACAAACCTCGCTTACAATCCTATCTACGTCGGTTGTTCCAAACGCCTTCTGTAGATCTTGGCTCTTAGCTAGCTCTCCTTTGGAGACGTTAATGTATACGTTGGCTATCTGAAGGACATCATCGAGATTGGTTTCCACTCCGCTACGCCATTCTTGCACTTTATTCTTATAGCAGGCAACCTAGCAAGTCCGGTATGCGTTAGGATTTATTGAAGTGGCAGATTGTAACCCACCTCGAACCGTTTCCCCCCTTTCTTTAGCCGCACTACGGACACATTTGTGAGTCTGAAAGAAATTTACGCGTCTTGTTAGACGTTTGAATGTGTATACCACCAAGCAAACATGTATCACACTTGATCTGATTTGAAGGTTGGTTGATTGGCATTCTTGCGTTGTTAGGGTTCAAGAGTCTCAGATAATGGGTTTCAAGTCAACTAGATTCAAACTTAAGTAGTGCAGCTCTTAGTTGTTGGAGTCAGTTGCTTAGTGGTGCCGGAGCCGGAGCCGGAGCCGGAGCCGTTGTCAATAGTGGGGTGAAGCAGTGACTCCAATGAGCAAAATGCCATCTGGGATTGCCGGAAGAGGGCGTCGAGATATTGCTGACTTAAGTGCATTTAGACGCCCGATGGGCATAGCCCGCAGCGAGAGATCCGGCGCACCCGCACTGGCCGAGGTCGTTCGCCATCCCCTTATCATTGTGTTATTTCTCTTCCGACATCGCTCTTATCGACAAACTAGCTTGTTGGACTCTACTCGCTTTCCTTAGACTTACGATTCGCTCTTAGGCTTATATCTATCCATGAAGGGGATCACGAAGGCATTCGCTCGGTGGGTCTCCTAATTATCTCTTACGAGAGCTCTCCGCGCTCGGACTTATATGTGGTCATTTCTTCCGGAAGGACACCGCATATGCTGACCACCAAGGTCGGCATGTCGAAAAGTGAGCTATCAGTTCAGCCAAATATATGCATCGTGGTTCAATCACGAACCTTGATCTTGCACCTTGTCTCATATCCCCTGTGTTTGATTGCTCTGCGCAGAGTCCAGCGACCCCGAATTTGACGACTACGCTCGACGGTTTGCAGCCATCGAAACCGCTACCGAGAAACTTCTCAAAGATACCAAGGTCTACAACGAATCGGTATCAAACCTTTTCACGTATGGCGCCGGCTTCGCACAGCACTTTACGACAATCTTCCATCCCGTGGTTGGAGAGTACGATATAGTCGGGAAACACCCAGAATCCGAGCATACTGTCCGGAACATAGATTCATACGAGTCCGCGCTGCAGGAACTGAAAGCCGCGATCGTCCCCGAGTTGGAGCTGATCGAGAGCAGGATCGTAGGCCCTGTGAAGGAACTGCAGAGCATCATGAAAGTAATCAGGAAAACGATCACGAAACGTGAACATAAGGTGTGCATGCTCAAGCATTTTCGAAGGTCGTCATGAGCGCATGTGGTACAAGCAGCGCGCGGGCTATTGCGTTCTGGATGTTGTTGGACGATCTTCGCATCGGCGTGTGCGCTTATTAATCACGTCTTGTGCTGATATACCAATCAGCTCGTAGACTACGATCGGTATAATAACTCGTTGACGAAATTACGAGACAAGAAGGAGAAAAGTCTCAACGACGAAAGGAATCTTTTCAAGGTACGAACTGGTCCCCAATTAGCGTTAATTGGACCTGATTGTTCGAGTCAATAATCGTGCGCACCTTTCTGGTGCTTCGATTCCGAAATTAGCTCGAGCAAGATTTTGAAGTCGCATCAAACGAGTATGACTATATCAATTCCACTCTCAAGACTGAACTTCCACGTTTTTTGATGCAAGCTACCCAGTTCATTGATCCTCTATTCCATTCCTTCTTCTATATGCAGTAAGTGTGCTGACAGCCCCTCCAGAGCTCAATTACTTCTAGTCGTTCGTCTCTAATTGTTTTCGGCGTTCAATACATAGGCTGAACGTATTCTACCTCATGCTCGAGAAGCTTAATGGCTTCGCAGAGGGAAGATATGACGTCTCTATAAGCGGCGCCGAGATTGCATCAGAGTACGAGACGAAGCGAACTGATGCATGGGAGAATATTGAGGCATTGCACATCTGTCAACGCTTCGTATCAACTTGTAAGTGCTCGTAAAAGCTCACGTCTATTGCCGCGTGTGCCAAATTTCTGCTTACTGATTCGGCGGACATTCAGCCAAACTTGTCCAAGCCCATCGCGCTGCAGGAGGACCAGGATCTGCCCCGTCCCTCGGTCGCACACCAACCTCCACTACCACTTCCAGCATAGGTTCTTCTTACGCTAAGAAAGCACCTCCTCCACCTCCCAGCGCGGGCCTCTCTGCGCCTCCGCCGCCATACTCGCCATCTGCGTCCCCTGCGATGGGCTCCGCGCCGATCAAGAAGGCCCCACCGCCCCCACCACCAGTAAAGCCGAAGCCGAAGCCAGCTGCATCGTACGTCGTGGCGTTGTACGATTTCAGTCCACAAGCGGAGGGCGACCTTGAGTTTAAGGCGGGCGACCGCATTGAGGTAGTCGAGCGTACAGACAGCGCCGAGGATTGGTGGACGGGGAGGGTTGGCAATAGGCAGGGGACGTTCCCTGGTGAGTTTTTTTTTACAGAACTCATGAGTGGACAACAATCGATTGCTGGTTTTCATTTTTCCAGGAAACTATGTACAAGAGTCTTGAGTATGACACTATGTTTGCAATCTTTACGTGTCCGACGAGTTGTGGGTTGCGGCCTCAAGCCTCAGATTTTGTTGTTGCAAAAAGTTCGAATAGACACGTTGTATCGTAGCTCAGCGACATTCTGCATTGATGTGCTTCTCAGGACCGCATTCTATATAATTGTTATGTGGATCGTTCATTCGCGGGATCCGTTGTAAAGCTACTGAGGTATGAGGTATGCGCGTCTCGCACGCATCCCCTGTGCCGGAAACATTAGTAGGAACTTGTTAAGTAAGTATGCTGTTTTCCAAATTTATCATCATAGAAATTGTACCACCGCAGTAAGGACACTGGACACTGGAGCAGACAAGAAAAGGGGACTAGTGTCCATCCTGAAGCCAGAGTCATACATCATAATCAGCTAGGTCGTCAACGTTGAGTTTCGGCAGCGGCTTCTTCACCGGCAGCGGCTTAGTCTTCACAATCCCCTTCATCGCCAGCGTCAAGTCTTCCTGCCACTCCGATGTAACACCCGACGGGAAACGGTGCGCCAGCTGTTCGACCTCTAGAACACGAGCCTTCAATTCTTCCAGATCGCGTCTGATATGTAGATCTGACTCTGGTTGTAGGGCCTTCTGTAGGCGCTTTACTTCTTTCATGAGTTGTCTGCAGAGCAAATTTTCAACTAAGGAGTCAACAACGTCGCGTGAAGCTTGGTAACAAACGTACGATATCTTGGTCAACTCCTCTCTTACATCCTCTAGGTCACGGTGCATGGCAGATTTCAATCGTTTCTTTGCTTGATTCTTGGAATTGTGTAGGTAATCCTGCGCGCACTCCAGCCAGACGAAGACATGAGGAAGTGGTCCAAGAAACAGCATCCGGTAGTACTTGAATGGCCATGTCATCGCCGTTGAATTGTCTTGGAAGGAGGCGATGACTCGTTGTCGAATGGCAGAAACGGGACTGGTGCGGGATTCGGCCCGACTGCGCCGATGAGCATAACGACGGTATACATCAAGAATGAAGCCGGCAGCCTGCAACTCCTCATCCGGTGGCACTGTCACCGCGTCAACGGGGTTGGCGTCATCAGCAAGGGAAAAATCATCCATGCCATCGTTACCACCTGATACTTGATCATTGAGGTCAGCTTCATCCTCCGAGTCCAAAACCTCCATCGATTCCGATAATTCATTCGCCTGGCCGTCTCCTTCGACGGAGGGCTCCTCATTCATCACCTCCTCATTCTGAGGAGTGGGTATAAATGGGGCTGCATCTGCTCTGAGAATAGGCTTGGGCAATGAAGATGCTCCACTTCGTAGGAGCTGTGGAATCTCGCCAATGGTATTGTAGATAATGCGACGAACGTTGGGCAGTGGGTGGATCTCGGCAGATGTACGGCTTGCTTCGTGGACCTGAATCATTTCGTCCAAAGATGTTCCAATTGTAGAATTGCGAACCGCTTGAGAGAGACCCCACCAAGTTCTGGAATTGACGTAACTTCCGGCCCATTTCAGCATTGCTATGTTCTGATAGCTTTAGCAACCACTCACGGATCCAGATTCTCCTCAAATTTTCGGCCGTGGTTGCGTAACGATGTAATAGCTCGCAGGATCATGTCCCTGAAGTAATGAGATCTCGTATTATAGCCCACTAAACATTTCGTTAGTTCACAGCATAGATCCTGGTCAAGAGGGAGACACGTACACAAACAGATGTTTCTACAACTGAATTTCATCGTCAGCGTCGTCAGTGATGACTAAATAGTATGTTCAGAGTACCCACACTCGAACCGTGAATGCATTGCGAATTTGATATCCTAGCGTGGACAAATCGCGATTTTCGAACAGCAGGTAACCTGTTGTAAGGAATTAGACGGAAATATAGAGTGAGATGATTTTCGAGAATTTACCCGCATTTAGGCCCGTATACATATGCACCAACAGATCTGCCATAGGCTCAAGATACAGATGCAGCAATTTGATGTCTCGGAAGCTGTCCAGTTTCCACAAGTGATTGCTCGTGCGCATCAACCAGCTCCGAGGGAGTGTAATATCATGCAAAGAATGTAGAGAAGAGTTCGACTGATATCGATAGAACAGCACAAGCCAAGTGCACAATATGTCCATGGTATCACATAAAACATTGACGTCTATGGGAATGTGGTTTTCGAGGATATGGCTGAAGTGAGTAGATACGTGTCAGGAACCTGGTAGATGACACCGGAGGCAGACTGGACTCACCGAATGAATAAAATACCCCTTACCAGTGAAGGTGAGAGATCGTTGTTCAAAAAACCGAGCAAGTCATGCACAACGTAGGCCCGATCGCCCTCTTTGCCTCTCAGGAGCACAGGAGGTCTTGCAACAGAAATACAGCGGACACGAAAAGTATGGCTTTCTATAGTTTCCCTGCCGAAAGCATGTGCGAGAGTGGTAGCTCTTAGCAATGATGTCAAAAAAGTGGGACGATAACCACCAGGGCCAAAAGCCGTTAGATCATAGAGCGATTGAACGACCCAGTTTTTCACAATCTGAATGCCTTCGTCGAACTCAGGAATACTAAGCTCTCGAAGATTGTGTATAGACCCCATCTTGTACGCCGGGGGGAATAAAGCATCGTGTAGTTGGCGGAGCCAATGTCTAGAACAATCAATCAAACGTCAGGTCCATTGACCACTACAACATAAAATACGCACCGGTGTTGCCTTGCTTGTTTAAGTGGGTGCTCAATGGAGTACAAGGTGTTATATATGAGTATTTGCTGGATATGAACTCGGACGCGAAGATTGAATACATCAATACTATAATCTTTGGCATGAATATGCTCTTGAGGACAAGCCGATGATTCCGATCGAGTGCATCTGCCGAACACGGTAAAAGGGAGGCAGGGTCTAAATGCCTGGGCCTTGCAACAAATATCGTTTTCATCAAGAACCCGTTTATGGAGGCGGTCTCGGAGTACGAATCGTAGAATGTTGTTGAGCTCCCAACCCAATATCATGAGGCCTCGATCCGCGTCCCGAACTGTGGACGTCGGGTGGTCGTTACATCGAGTGAAGAGCAGCGTTTCGCGGGGAACCAAGAAAAACTCTTCTGTCGCTGTCTCAAAGCCGAATAACCTCCGAATATCTTCGTTGAGGCATGGGTGCGAGTCACAGGCGTACCTCTGTAATAACCTCGCATAAAGAAGAAACTCTTGGAGTGTAGCTGCAACAAACTGGAGCGGCGCAACTTGGATCTTCGGTGCGCTTGAAAACACGTAATCGAAACACAGTAACGACGCGGCATCATCCTTGTGCCAACGATGAAACCGTGTACCAAGTTCGAGAAGCATCGCCGAGTTCCCAGACACAATTGCTTTGAACATCAATATCTATGTCATCACTGAGCTCTCATTTCCGGCACCATTACGGCACCCAGCTCACCTCGTCCTGCGCCATCTCGTCCGCGTGCTCCGGTTGTATTGCTGACAACATGGAAAGCAGTTCTTGCAGAGTATCATTTTCTTTGGCCAAATCCGAGGCTGGACTAACCCCGAGGGACAGACCACGCCACAGTCCACTCAGCAGCCAACGAAACGCACGTTGACGTGAGTCGGGATTCCTCTTGTCCTTGACAAGCAGCTTGATCGCTTCTGCGGTGCGGCCTTCAGTTAGATGCAGTTCTGCCGCCTCTGGAAATCGTTCCAGTTCTTCAAGCAAGGTGGCTCGTGCAACATCCAAGCCGCAGTCATCCATATACTCCAAGGCTTCTTCATCTGACTCGAACAATTCTCGAGCTTGTCTATTTATCAGTGTCATATGGTATTAGGTCGATACTATTCAACGAAGATAGCGACATAGACACACCTCAGCTTACGCTCCCTGAGGTATTCGATTTTGGACACATCGATGATTCGCTCCACGACGCGCTGGTCCATATCTTTCCTGTGGGCCTTGATGACGCCGACGGCCTGATCAAACATGCCTGCTCGTCGGTAATGCTGAGCAGCGAGGGTGAACTCCGACGCATGCAGGTAAGCCTCGGCAGCCTTTGCGTCGTCACCACCGGATAAGTAACATTCGGCGGCGATGCGGAAATACGAGCGTCGTTCTTTCACTGCTGCTTCTGCTGAGGACCAAAATGCCTCCGCAGCAGTGATGAATGCCGCAATCCGTACCGTGTCGTCCCCGCGACTTACAGTAGTCATCCTTGCTTGTTCTCGGAGATAGTAAGCGTAAGCAGCCGCCTTCTCTCTAGGCATTGATGCGCGCTCATAGCAGTGCATCGCTTGCATATATCGCCTATTGTTGAATAAAGCGAATGCAGTCTTAGCCCATTCCTCTGGCGTCGACGACATAGCAAGACTGGGAACGTCGGATCCCGGAGTGCAGTTCTGAACCTGGTCCCTGGCTGTCCAGAATTCCTGGAAGTCCGTAAGTAACAGCCAGTCCCTAGGTGTGCAATGCATACCCGCATAGGACCGTTTTTGTCGGAGCTGTCCGCAATCCAGAGGTTCTTGCGCGCGCGAGTGATTGCAACGTAGAGAAATTTCAGCTGAACATGAGTTCAAATGTGAGATGTACGGCGATAGGACGTTCATATACTTACGTCACGACAGACACCATTATGTCGCGCATCGTCAAACAGCGGAGCCTTAAACTTTCTGCTTTGTTGCTCGGGTATCGCATTTAGAATCACCCGCCACTGTGCCAGGTCGACCGTAGAATCCGCAAAGAAGTTATAAAGCAAGACCTACAAAGGAACTCAATAATGCATCATATATCGAAACAAAAACGATGCACACATCATTAAACTCTAAGCCTTTGCTTTCATAAAGTGTCCTAAAAAGTGGTTAGAAGCCCCCGAAACACTATGAATCGAACGGAACACACATGATCAAGCCAATATCACCAACTTGAGCACGTAGCCTTTCACGTGCCGCATCATCTCGAACAAGGATGCCTGAACATTCCACGATTTAGTCATGAACGGTCCGACCATCAATAGCGTCGTCGAAACGCACATTGCTGAGCACCGAACTCAATAGGGCTTCCTCTGGATACATGTCAGCCAGTCTCGCGGTTCAATAGGTCTGTACGCACGATTCGCCAAATAAAAACTGTTCGTATCTGACGGTGTCTTCATCCCAGCCACTAAAGAAGACAGGCTTGAGGCCCTCGATGATGCCTTTTTCTTCGGCCAACGTATCGATTGCATTGGGCCAGAACCGAGTGATAAGTTCAATCACTGAGTGCGCACAATTAACAATTCCCGCATGTGAACGGTAGTTTGTTGCTAACTGGAAGGAGCGAGGCGGTGCTCTGGCAAGCTCTTTCGGAACACCTGTAGCCTATTCGTCTATTAGCCACTATACATGACGGTAAAAATTAAGGAATGGGAAACATTACCTCTATCCTGTACAAGAAAGCCTTGAGGTCGTTGAACCTAAAGGCGCTTCCCATAGAAATTGTCTGGGCAGTATCCCCGGCCCAAAACAATCCCGTTTCTGGGTTGCTGCACAAAGTTCTCAACACTTGCAGCGACAGGTTATGAGAACCCGCCGCGATATAAGAGGTGATAAATCCTCACCAAGGGCATCGATAAGCAAGTTGTCCTGTGCCTCATCAACATAACTGGACATATACAGTCAATAAACTCCAGATATCACATTTTGAAATGCATACATGAAGTCAACTTGCTTTCCTGGGACACCGTGAAGCCCCAGACCATTTACAATGGCGTGCGTCCTATTCGACATGCGAATATTAGAAACACCTCCAACATAGTGAAATCACATACCTGTCGGCAGCATCATAATCGCCACGTTCCCGCTTGCGCTTGAGATACACCAAAAACAACTTGTAGATCACCTCGCGTTGATTGGAAAATGTCGCCTGCGTGCGATGGCTCAAATCACAATACGCATCCCTGTCCAGGTATCCCTTCTCACTGTTGAGTGATTGTTCGGAGCCCTTGATCACACCTGTGTAAGGTAAAGTAAGGTAAGCTTGTATGGAAAACAAATATGCCCACATACCCATAAACTCGCCGAAGACCAGCGCTGGGTCTATACATATAGTAAGTAAGATATCCGACTAGACGTCATAACTATCAGACATACCTAGACCCTTGGTCAATGGCTGAGGGAAATGTGTCCAATACGACTCCAAGAACACGCTATATGATACGAACGCAGCGCGACGCTGCTGCATATAATCGTTTGAGATATTTTGCGTATCGCTGGGGCTTGCTAGTGAACCACCAGGCTCATCCGGAGAACGGACCTTTAGGCTGATGGTGGGCGAGCCACTAAACTCAGCCTCCAGAAGACGACACAGCTGTAGCGGCATCTATCAGCACCCCAATACGCTTGTCTCACTCAATAGACAAACCTGGTCAAAAGTCATAAACATGGGAAAGTGACTATCGTCCAACGAAGCAAACCGCTTTGGTAGATCTCCACGCCAATGTACTTCCTCGTCTTGGTCCACAAGTCCTTGCTCCTGTTGAGCCTGTCTTTGAGACGCAATCACTCGAAGCTCTTCGGGAGTCTTGTCTGCAGTGGACAGAGACTCGTATAATCTCAGGAAGAATTCTTGTACTTTTTCGGCTAGAACACGAGACTGGGTGACGAAAATTTGACGTGGCTTGCTGGGAAGGGTGTCGCGATAGGCTTGCCAAGATCGCTCGATTCCTAGCATCTTGAACAACATCGTCGTCGTTTTTCTGTTGGGGAATAATCACATATTAAGCCAAGGAAACAGATAAATCACATAGCATACCCTGTTCCACTTCTTCCGAGGACGTAGCAGGACGCAGCATGCTCAATAATATCTTTTTCTTGGGCCCTGATCGGTGAACCATTAATAATAAACCTAACATTAGTCATCAACGAATGCGCACGAGACATCAAATACATGAGCAACATCTGCATCAGCTAGTATGCCTGTACCAAAACGTCAGCTAGGCAATAGCGTTTTGCACAGTGCGGCGTACTATTCAAAAGCGCCTATCGGAAATATGAATCATAAAGGGATTATGAAAGAAAACATGGAGCTGACCTGAGAAAATGTCACGTATTTCTCTAGTCTATGTTAGAAACAAACGTGAGTAGGTCCGTAACCGGTATTCTCAGTTCAATATCGTGAAACCTACACAAGCATCTCATGGAGCTATGTGTAACAGTTGAGAGGTCAGCGACAGCCAATGCTGAGAAACCGTGAGCACCACCTTCTCGAGGTCGTCTTTGTGGAGATTTGGTAAATTCTTTTGTGACGGAGTCTCAGGTATGTCCTCCGGAGGAGGGAACGATGCCGGAAGGATGACATGTGCGTTTCCTCCCTTCTTGGAAGGACGATTACGGAAGATACACCTAGAGAACGTGAAGCACTTCCTACGAAGGAACGGGTCTGAATCAGCGCTTACCTGCGCCTATATTCCTTCCCCTTACAACTCAGTTGGTAACTCATGGCATCCCAAAACCGCTTATCCAACTTCGCATGGGTATATATACCAAACACTTTGATTACTGTATGTCTTATTCATCAGACTAGGGGGATAGAAGAATATACGTAAGTCATACCCTGTCGCTCGACCTTGAAACGAGTGCAAGTTAACGCCGAGCCTGATCGAAAAAACCCGACTTACATTGCTCTCGAACTCAGGTGCGCAGTCAATCTGATACTTCAAGTACATGTCATCTCAGATAGCTTATTAAAAGAGCCGACAATATTTACCACAAGACGTGAATCTCTTGTCATTTTAGCCTCGTAAATTGGCACATCGGTATCTGGACCCGTCAACTGTTTGTGATTGTCGTCCGAAAAGTGGCCGTTTGACAGCTCCCTGTAAACACGCATCCGTCAGCTTGAACACCTGGAGGAGATCCATTGTTTTACTTGATCTTCTTCAGTATAACATTGAAAAGAGCAGAATTTCTTTTGCGAGCTTGGCGGAGATCGCCATCGGCACGACCAGAAATAAGAACGCGCCATTCACCAAATCCATCTGCGCTGTCGAAATATAAGGCGGCCCGCATCGGTTGCACAATTGGATATGCAGGAGGTGTCTCTTCAATATTTTGCACTGTTGAAGGTTGAACAATGTCAGGCTTCTCAGCGGGAGTTGGGCTCGTTTGAACGGGTATGTACGATGTCCTCAAAACCTCACGAAGACAAGAGGATCGCAAGATATTCAGGTAGCTCTTATGCGTTTCCGATATTAGCCACAGGTTGCACTACACATGAACAACCCACCTGGAGAGCATCCTTCTGGTCCAGGAGGATGGTTGTGGCCAGCTCACCAGCTTCAATTTTGTCTATCGGAACGGCTACTCCCAGATCATCGAATACTTTCGAACCAAGAACGGACTGGGATCGCAATCGCTTTCCTCGCTTATTGGCTTTCTGGCTCTTCCGTTTCACGGCGAAACCTGCAAATTCATCTTCAGGAGATTCGGGCTCCTCAGGGCTGAGATCTTGTTCGGGAAACGAATGTGTGACGAGAGCTTGCAGTACCGCATAACCCAGCTGGACAGATCGACGATAATGTCCAAGTAGGCCCGGTTCCTCTGCAGGAGACGAATATGGTAAGAAAAGCAGAGATAACGAAAACTGATCTACGAGACGATAAGCTAATGAGGAACAAAATGACTCGAGGTCGCAAGGGAAATTGCTGATGAGATTATTTTGTAATAAATCAAACTTGGAATCGGATATGACTGCGGAATTGGATGTAGTCAGTACTATGCGAAATGCTTGGTTTAAGAACTGCCTTTACTGACCTGATATGGCAAATTCGAGCAAAAGGGGGACTCTGGACATACTATCTATCGCAGTTTCAACACTGGTCGCTGAGGTATCAAGATAACTTTCGAGAACAGTAAATGCGTTCTCGAATGCCGTCTCGTCTCTCAGCGATTCAGCCTCGAAAAGGCTCATGTCCAACTGTGTATGAGTCTTGTCGGCGTGGGGCGGCGCACACGTATTCTGCATGCCTATCAAGTTCCAAGCTCTCCAGCGTTAGAAACGAGCAGGTCGATGGGGTTTGAGGAAGGAACGAGAGTGGCCCACTCCTGAACCAAAGCTAGCCTCTATTAAATTAGAGTTCGCAGCACCTCGTGTCTTGAAACGCGAGGCTTCTCGTTGGCTTCTCGCAATGAGGATTGTGAGGCCGCTTGTCACAAGTGCAGAATATGTAGCTCCTTGTATACTAAAGTGGGTCCACCGCAACAGCAATGCGGTTGAATCCAGTCGTCTTCGTCAGGAATGGCTGCGTGAAAAATCTAGATAGATGATCCGCCATACAATTACACAAAAATATTGTGTAGAAAGCAGGGTTAAAGTTCCTCGGTTCATTTTGCAAGCAGCAAGACAACTTCAAGAAAAGAAATCTATGCGGGACATTCGAGGCAGCGTCGCGACTGGATACACGAAACGCGTGCATGTCACATGTGACAGGACATCAAAACGTGACGATCCACGGATCACACCCAGGCACGTGTGGCATGGCACCAGTCGAGCATGCCCAAGTCGACCACCGCTCAGTCCTCTTCTCGACTTCTCTCATACCGTTTGGTAATTGGTGCGTCTACCTTTGGTCTTCAACGTGTATGTCTGTTGGCACTCAGTGAACCTATACAGAACATGCCTCCCCCTCACTATGACTTCTTGATCAAGGTGAGAGTCATACTGGATTCCCTCCCGACGTTTCACTGATAGCTTGCCCTAGTTGCTGCTCATTGGCGACTCAGGTATACCGCCAGACCTCGTTCTTTCGCCTTTTTTGATCACATCGTGAGCAGGAGTGGGGAAGTCATGTCTCCTACTACGATTCTGCGATGATGCGTGGACGCCCTCTTTCATTACCACCATTGGTATCGACTTCAAGATTCGAACAATCGAACTCGATGGCAAGCGCATTAAGCTCCAAATTGTACTTTCCATCTTCATTGTGGTCATGACTTAGAAAATTTGACCGCTGTTACCTTTGACAGTGGGACACTGCTGGACAGGAACGCTTTAGGACCATCACTACGGCATATTATCGGGGTGCCATGGGTATTCTCCTCGTATACGATGTCACAGATGAGCGATCGTTTAACAGTGCGCCTCTCCTCCTTTTCCCAGTCTTCGTTCGCAGCGTTTACCTACATTCGTTAGACATCCGCACCTGGCACGCCAATATCGAACAGCACGCCTCTGAAGGCGTAAACAAGATTCTCATCGGTAATAAGTCGGATTGGACAGACAAGCGCGCAGTCACGGAGGAGCAAGGTCGAGAGCTTGCGGATGAGCTCGGCATTAAATTCATGGAGACGTCGGCGAAGGTCAACGAGGGCGTTGAAGATGCATTCTTTACATTGGCTAGGTCTGTGGTCAAAGACAATGGCGATGTGTTGTAGGGCTAACGCTTGGGACATGAACAGAGACATCAAGGCACGACTCATTGACTCGCAACCAGAGGCAACTGGTGCACCGAGTGGCGCAGCAGGCACGGATGGTGCAGTGAAAGTCAGTCAGCCTGCAAGCCAGAGCCAAAGTGGATGTTGTTAAGTGCTACACTATTGCTCTTGGGCATAGACTTTGCATAGTTGTACACACTGCCATGTTGTCACGAATACTCGCCAGGATGGTGCTCCATCCTTATTTATAATCCTGTAACTCTGTCGGATTCGCCGGTTTCTATGCTACATTCATTCACAGTCAATTACACAGTAGATATAACCCATCCCCGCGGGCCAAGAAGATACACGGTACAGTGTACACCCAAGCGCTAGTCTACCAGTACAGATGAATTCCAGTTTCCTCCCCACCACCGCTTGATGCGTTCCCCGCCCCATTCCTCATATTCCTCCTTCGTGACACTAACCCGATTGAACTCGTCTGTCTTCGCGAAGTCCGCCATACCCTTCCATGCATCAGTCATAGGGTCTGCGGCGCGAACTATCTCCAAAGGCATTTCTGGAGGGAGGATGGGGCGCAGCGCTGCATACATACGGTCTAAGAGGCCTGAAAATTGCGAAGGGCCTCCAGTGACGAATACATTCTATTCAGGCGTCAGTCTGAGCTTCGAGATGCGCTGAGATCAGTTTTATTACCTTGACTAACCGACTCTTTTCCTGATCGGAGAAGCGTGAGAGTGCCCCCTGCAGAACTTCCCCAAGCCCTGCAGAGTCGATACCCGCCATGCTGGGAGAGAACCAAGCCTCGCAAACTCGCCACCGCTCAACGTTGAGGTGGAGCCGTGTCTTGCCTATGATATGTTCACTTTAGCTATGAATTATGCAAGTCAAACATATCCCCACCTTCTATGTCGCCGTCCTCGTACTGTGGTCGAAACGCAGATAGCAATGCTGAGCGTTGTGCCGATAGGGATGCGTGCGTGTGCTCAGCGGTGAACGATGGGTCATACTGCAGGAGCTTCTGTTCCACTGCCTGAAGGGTTACGAGGTCCTCCTCTTCATCGGACGAGGCTGCAGCCGTGTTCTATAATCCTTCAGTACATGGTCTACTCCATAATACAGAATAAATGACAATCTTACAATCTTGCGGTAGATCGCCCAGTCAGCGTCATCCGCTCCAAACATATCCTCTGTTATGCAATTAGTGAAGTCGATCCTAAGCATTTGAGTACTTTGAATGCTCACCACCCGTGGCCTTCCTGCGTTTTTTCGGGACACGATCGTCAGCCGCCAAGTTCGCAATGCTTTTCATCCTCGCCTGTGCAGCGGCACTTTTCCTGTCCGTGAGAGCCGCTCTCCTGCGGTTCCGCTCTTTGATTTTATTCATGATTGCCTATCATAAGTGGGGTTTAGAATCCACCACAGAAATTAGTCCGACGCTCAAACCTCTTGCTCCTTTCGCAGCTTGCCTGCCCAGCCGGTCAAGTCTCGATCGCGCTCTTCCTCTTCTCTTCTTTCCTCCGCTTCACGTTCTTCACGCTCGCGCTCCTTTTCACGCTTGGCGCGTTCGCGCGCATCGTACCCTGCCTTCATGAGCCGTTGTTTACGCTTCTCCCTCAAGCCATCTTCGTCAAGCTATGTTCTAGGTCAGGTGTGAAAGTACTGCCCAAGAATGTCTCACTCACATCCGCATCAGGAACATCGATAAGGGGAAAAGAAGGAGGCTCTGGATCCTAGAATAGGGTCACTATCCTGTCATTAGTGGGATAATCACTCAACACACCTCTGGCTCCCCTCCATCTGCTTCCTTCTTTCGCGCCTTTTTCAGGTCACTCTCTAGTTTCTTGATGGCACTATCCAACTCGCCATCATTTTCGAAGCCCTCCTCTTGTAGAGTATTCTGATATTTGAACCCAGTCAAGGCCAATTGGAGGCAGTGCAAAGGGTTGGCATAGGACACACCTCCCATTCCTTCTTGGTCTCCTCGTCTCGTCTTTCCCTTAGGTTCAGCATATATTGCAGGTCGTTCTCTTTTTGCAATAGCTAATATATGTAAAATCAGTGCTCTATGGTGTACAAACTAGACAGTGTCACAGACCTTCTCCATCCTAGACTTCGCCGCAATCTCCTGCAACATCCGGCCCTGTTCTCTCTTACGTTCTGCAATGCGCGCGAGTTCCTCCTCTGTCTTTTCTTCTGCAGCGTTTACCATGAACGGGAACTGAATAATACGTTCTGACGCACGCAATCTAAGCGGGTCTTTCAGGGTACGCAAAAGTGTGGGGTAGTCTATCGCGAACTCGCAAAAGTTCTGTAACATCCACTGCAGTCGACATTAGCTCGACTTGAATGATTGCACATAAAGATTATAACATACCGTGCTTTGAGTGTTCGTAACGCGAGTGGGGAATGTCGGATATTTTAGCTGGATAAGCTTCAGCAGATAGTCGGTCGCTTGATTCGCGCCCCATGGTATTCGCTTTGCATGGCTCATCAGACCTTTCCCTTGCATGATCGGCACGACGGATGTCGATGCAGAGTTGAACGATACGACTAGTCCATCCGAAGAGAATGGGACAGATGAGGGCGGAAGGTTGTTGTGATAGAAAGACATGACAGAATCAACGCAATATGCCAGAGAGGGAACGGAGTATTGTTCAAAGATCAACTCAGACGTGAGCCCTCGGGAATGCAGTGGGGAGCAGAGACGTTCTGTCATGAGTACAGGGTGCTCAACGCTAGAGGCGTCAATGCCTAGTTGGATGAAAGCATAGTCGAGTGCATTTTCCTACACCTCTCGACCAGGGCATTACGGGGTGAGTACTTCGCTATGATACACGGTATCGGACCAGGTGTTCCACTCACAAGAGCATCGAAGTTCAACAACACATCACCCTCCCATGGTGTTTTTGCCTGAGACTTTGCCCCGCTCTCCGTATCGACCCCGTGGCCGAAAAGCAGCAATGGCTTGTTCGTCCGACGCTCCTTGTATTTTGACACGGTATTAGGCTGGCATCGCGGAGTGGCTGATGTGCAAAATCCAAAGCGTAGTGTAGTGGACCCGTTGTCGATGATGAGCGGAGTTCCCTGACCGCGATGCTTGTCGTACGACGCTGGTGTAGGAGGCGTTTGAAGTGTCGGGAGATGAATACGCGTGATGTGAAGCTGCTCAGCCATGTTATCACAGTTAGAGCCGAGGTCCAGCGAGCGCGGCGGTGTCTATACAGTCGTGCTGACCACAAGAGCGTGTCGGTGGTGGTATGGCGTTGTGTAGCGCTGTTGGGAGATGAGGATGCATGCACAAGCGCAGGAAGCCCCGCAAGTCTTCAGCTTCAGCTCGACCCTGGCATAGTGCACCTTGATCGGCGGTTACACGCAGCGGGAATTTCCTGTTTTAGATACGGGATCCACACATCGGCGACGATTCGGCGTAGATCAGTGTCCGTGGTCTCCACTTTGAAAAGCTGTTGCTGGCGTCCAGGATGATTTCATCCTTTTGAATCATATATTTCTACACCTCAAACTCCTTGAAATCTTCTACTGGAAACGTACACCGCCAGGCTCAGACTGGTGATAGCAGTAAGTATGCCACTAATTCGAGCCTCCCTGCCTGGTTGTCGTTTTCATCTCCCCTAATTGAAATCAACAATGATACCTCGGCTCCGGCCCCAATCACGATCGTCCATGTCTACTAGATTTCGCTCTCATCAAGACCAGTTCTCTGCTCTCTTGCAAGTTTCATTATGCGTAGCATGTGCGCGGGACGATGTCTCACCGTACTAGTTTACAAGCTTACAAACAATAATGCAACGATGATACGAAACGGGTATCACGTCGTAGCCTGCATACGATTTGTTTAAAGAAAATGCTTTGTGAGTGCTGCCGAACATTTTCGACTATGTAGCCTACTGTAAGAAACCGAGTCCTCTGATAGCTCCGAAGCTGGCATACTGACTTCTGTTGTTTCTTCCTCCCTCAATTTGTGTATAGGACTCTGGGTACTCAAGTATGATGAGTCGGCATGTCATAGTCTGACGCGGAACAACAATAATTACATCATTGTAATGTCTCGGGTAGCGTTTTCCCAACGCTCCTTTCACCAGAATCCTGCCCCACCTTGGCGATGTCAATTCAGGTCGTAGTAGTGACAATTCGCTCGACTATTCTCATTATGCTTGCTGCCACCAATCTACTGCAGCCACAATTGACTGGCCGACAGCGCAGATTCCCTCCGGGTCCCAAACTGTTGCCCTTGATAGGGAACGTTCATCATGTTGCTCTGCACTATCAACAAAAGACGTTCGCTAGATGGATGCGCGAATATGGTATGTACATATCGGACAGAGTGACCGGATTCTCACATATTCCGGGACAGGTGATGTCATATTTTCCCGGTTACTCAACACGCCTGTCGTCGTTCTCGGTTCGGCTGGTCAGACGAAGCGCGAAGTACTCTTATAGGTCGCATTCAGTTTATATACGCGACATGTAAGTCATCTAACGCTACCGCAGTCGCGGAACACACTTATGTATAATCCATCAGGGTTGGAGGTAACTAGATCGCATTATTTATGCACTACAGCGATTAGTGGCGACGCCGTAGCAAATGGTTTCAGAAAGTTTTTCAGGCGGAAGCTACTTCACAGCACAATCGTCCAGTTTACCTAGCAGAGACTTAGACTCGGCTTTCAAGCTCGTCCAAAACCCTGCATGATTTCGTACAACACATTCAAGGAGTCCGCGGGGTTGTGGAGAACGAAGTTTGTACTGTGTTGCATTCGAGTAGATTTTCTGTGTAAGTCCAAATCAATCGCACGAAACTGCTTATAGACTCATCCGGCTCGCACCTTCACGGTCTACTGCTATCTCCGCACAAATCGCGCGATTATGGACAGTCGCGCGAACGCTATTGGGACTAGGTATGATTACAAAGATCTCGCTTCTAGGCAAATGTCATATAAGCAGTAACAGCCCGACGCCTGGGGGATTCGTGCCTTGTTCTCTATTAACTTCCATTCTCCATAAGGTTCCTTGGAATGCAAGAGATATCCTCATCAGAACAATGGTAAAGAAGACACTGCCTTGATGTTCTCAGGTATTGGGTTCAAGTCTAAGGACAAGGCAAATGCCGGGCCCTTTATCTCTATCTACATAAATCTGGATACAAGAAAGTGAGCGAGAGTTCTCTTCTTAGCCTCAACGTCCGAGAGATCCCACGATGCTCTCGCTTACTCTACTAGGCTCTGTTCCTTTATGCCTTGGAATTGTTTTAGTGATCCTCATTAGTGTTCGCTTCACCGTCCAGACTCGAAACCATGCACGCAGACTTCCCCCTGGTCCGCCGCCAATTCCGTTCCTTGGAAATCTTCATCAAATACCTCTAGATTATCAGTATAGGGTGTTTGCTGGTTGGGCAAAGAAATATGGTAAACAGTTCATCCACATGATGCGCAATGAGCTGAGTCATTTGGACCCGGCCCAGGCGACATCGTCTTTGTGCGGATCTTCAGTGCATCCGCTGTCATCGTCAGCTCTGCTTCAATTGCTCAGATATTGATGGAAAAAAGAAGTACTCGGTACTCTGATAGACCAGCTTCCGTGTATATTCACGATATGTCAGTCCTCTACTGATACGGAGAGGATCGCTTGTAACAGGTGTGTTCTCTTCAGGCTGGGTATGACCACAAATACGATATTTCTGCGCTATGGGGATGCGTGGCGTCGCCAACGAAGATGGTTTCGGGAAGCCATTCAAACAAAAGCCACCATCCAAAAATATCGACCTCTACACAACCAAGAGGCGTGTAATCTTCTCACAAGGTTGTGCCAAACACCCAACGCTTTTATGGCACATATTGAACTGTATGCTTTCTTTTCTTTTGGATAATCGGCGGCTAATAATCCATAGTTATGCAGCTTCACTTTTGATGCAGATATCTTATGGGTGGACGGTGACGTCGTTGGATGACAAATTTGTTAAGCTAGCGACTACCGTAACCACAGCAGTCATCGAAGCTGGCGGTCCAACAACAACATTAGTGGACTTCTTTCCTATAAGTGATTGCATAAATGCTTTCTCAATTATGGGAGTGTTTGTTGATGCATGCCTAAATAACAGTGAAGTATTGGCCACTTTGGCTTCCTGGATCTGGCTTCAGGATACATGCCATTGACACTGCTGAGCTGTTGCGAGAGTGGTTGGATATCCCATATGAAATGGTAAGCGGAAACATGGTGCGTCACTCCAAAGCTTGATTCGTGTTCAATTAAAAATCTAAGACATCACGTCTAGGCCAACGGGAATGCAAAGCCGTCCATTCTTGAATCTTTGATCAAGGAATGTTCCAGAGAAGGCGACCCAACTCCTGACGACAAAGAGAATATAAAAGGAGCCGTGACGTCTTTGTATGGAGGTATGTTATTGGCGGCCTCTTGTTACTTCATGGCATCTAATACTGTCTTGATGTTCAGCCGGGACGGACACTGTACGTGGCATATCATTATCCATTACTACTCTGTTAAGTATGTTATGTAGACTGTTACAGTGATAACTACTTTCATTCTCACCATGGTGCTCCATCGCGACGTGTTCCTCAAAGCCCAGGCTGAAGTAGACCGAGTGACTGGAGGCTCTCGGCTCCCTGACTTCGATGATCGTGACTCTATGCCTTACCTTGAGTGTGTGCTTAAAGAAGTTTATCGGTACGTGCCCTCTTAGCATGTTCCTTTGACACAGAACGATAATACAATTCTTTTATGACAGGTGGGGATGTCCGCTTCCGCTTGGTACAGCTCGTACATATTGGATTATCAAGTCGCGATACTGACATAATTTTCGGCAAGGCGTTCCTCATCGTTTGACAGAGGACGATGAATACGATGGACACCATTTGCCTGCGGGTTCAACAATTATCCCAAACATTTGGTGAGTTCACTCACTGTCGTCAACTCCTATCACATCTCATGTTTTAAAGGGTCATGACGCGGAAGCCAGAGATATATCCAGATCCTGAACGGTTTTGGCCTGAGCGATTTGAAGCTCTAGACTCTGATACTGCTGATCTGTACGACCCACGAAAGTTGATATTTGGTTTCGGTAGAAGGTATGAGGGGCACCTGCCGATAATTTGGCGTACCATTGCGTAGGTTTACTCAACCTCTTGTGCAGGATTTGTCCTGGACGTATTTTCGCAGACCATAGTGTTTGGTTGGCTGTAGCGAGCATCCTCTCTTCTCTAGACATACGAAAGGCCCGCAATGCAGCAGGTGAAGAGGTCTCGCCTGTCCCCGCGTTCAAATCTGGTATCGTAAGGTATGCGATGTTATTTTCATGGCAGAGCGCAACATGCCACTCAACTAATGAATATTATTACAGCCACGTCGTTCCTTTCGAATGTGATATACAGCCTCGTTCGGGGAAGGCAATTAGCATATCAGAATCTTAAACAGTACGAATTACACCCGTCGCAAGTGCTTCGAGAGAGCAGTCATCAGGAAAGGAATCAATCTCTGATCAGCCTAGAGCAGTCGCGCACGCTGAGCTATGAGTCTGTCCACCAATTTGAGCCCCTAATTTCAGAGTCAGCTCGGCAAAAGCTATGTGCACGCCCATGTAATCCAAGTAAGAACTCTTCAGGATATCCTTCTGCCCAGTGTGGTGGACTTGAAAACCTGCTAAGCTCGAACGGGCTTACACTAGGCCAGCCGTGTTCAGCCCAATGAGTTCCGCTTCTCTAAATGACTGAGATTTAATATCACACTTGAACGAAGGAGCGTGGCTTCGTGGCAGTCAGTCAATGGTCCTCCGCCACAACTTACTGCACTCGTACTGGACAAGACCATCAGAATTCTGTAAGGCAAGATCGATAGGTGGGATTTGAGATGCATTCTGCAACTCTACATCAGATATAGTATGCACACAATATACAATCCCACTTACAATTCAGTGAGTACAACTGTCCGGGGTCGATCGGAGCACTTCGAACTTCGCCTCTCCATTAGGTCATGAGCTGCTCCCCATACTGGTGATGGATTCAGCAAGCAGATAGATCATAACCTCGCGGAACGGCTATACAGGTCGTTGGTTCCTTACTTGCACTCCTCTAATTCTTCTTCGGGCACATTGTCCAGGGGCCAGCTCGCCTCGATCATAACGCATTCCTCCTCCGTTGTCTCTTCGTTCTCCGCATTTGCCTTTGATGTCATCCGCTTCAGCTCCTGACCGATTGCCTTAGCTGTCTCGTAGTGAGCGACGGGCACCCAAGTCTCCTCCCAACACCGACACTTTCCCTCAGCATCCTCTCATCCACTTCTGCGTTCGCCAGTGCCTGATACGGATTCTCCGCCGCATCTCTCTCGTCCTCCGTGAACACGACTGGACATGGCGTGCCGTCTTTCCCAGAATGTGCCCAGCCAGACACCATATCCATCAGCGCATACAACAAATCAATGGTCTCACCTTCCCACACAGCAGTCGCGTGATTGAAAATGCGGCGACGGAAATGATTCAACGGATAAATCAGACCATTGTGGGGGATTCTGTTGTGTGCTGCGGTACTGAGGATATAGTGGTAGTGAAGAAGACGACGACGGAGGTGCTCCGTCTCCTGTTTTTGATCTTCTTCCGATAGCTTTCCGAAGTCTCCCGGTAGCTTAGGCTTGATCATCCTTTGAGAGACTTCGTCCTCTTCGTTCTGGATGGCGCTGGGCATACCGGCGTGGAGGAAGAGGAGTAAGACAGCAGCATGCTGCCAGGTCTAGCACGCTAATATTCTGCAGGCTGCTTGGGTCTGTTCAAACCCTGACATGGCTGTCAGTCAGGTCGGGGTGGCGGATGCGGAAAATGTTCACGAGTTCATCGTCTGGCACGAGCGACGGTGGGAGATGGAGACAGTGACGAAGATTCTTAGCGTGCTCCGACGGTGATTGCTTCTCGTAATTGTAGAACTCTCTTCGGAACCGCCGGTAAGGTTTCCTCGGTGGGCCAAAGTAGTCTAGGTAGGCGAGCTCTTTCTTGGCTCCCGTTGTTAGCACCGACTCAGCGTCTTCATCTGAGATCATCGACTGGTTAAGAAGAGGCAGAAGAGATAGCAGAAGTGCGGCGTACACGGTCCTCTAAACGCATCCAGCTGTTCCCTTCGTCCATACCACAGCGGCACCGATACATCTGGCCCAAGGCAGAACCTCTCCTTCTCGAGCGAGGCGCTCTCGATCTGCTCGTTGAGCGGGATTCCCTCCTTCCCAGATAGCTCCTTAAGGTCTCTTATGTAATAGATGCTCCCGCCCGCGGGAAAAGCGATGGGCATCATTGTAAACTCAAGCTTGGCAGGCTGGTCCATAAGAGAGATGATACCATCTTCCTCGAGATGGAACCATATCTGGCTCAATTCGATGCCTTCACTAACGTATTCCATCACCATACTTGGTATCCCTGCCTCGTTCTCTGACGTAAAGGAGTAGGTGTGAACTTTGGGAATAGGGTGCCCTTTTGACCGGAGGAAGTCCATCGTAGCCACCTCACCGGCGAGAGCCTACGACTTGGGAATCAAGAGGGGATAAGGAATGCGCGCGACGAGCTGTAAGCCGCTTTCTAGGGTGATGAGGAAGGCGCGGTTGAGGCTACCGTCTCCAAGCTTTCGAAATCCGGCGATCGCTTCAGGCTGGCACCGCTGTGTCCGAGCAATGATTTTTACGAGTCCGGGAATGTTGAAGATGAGACTGCGCTCTCGGAGGCGAAGGGTCTCGTTGGCGCTGGGTACGTCACATTACGAATTAGACAGGGACGAGACAAGATGTAGGAGACTTACAGAAATCGCCCGCTGGTGTAATTGAAGAGTTCGCTCTCCAGATCCTTCTTGAAAGACATGGGATCAAGCTTATGGGAGAATTGACTAGAAGGTGGTCGACTGGTCGTGGTGCTGATATGGTTCCTCTTGAAAGAGAAATTGAGAAAGAGAGTGAGCAGCGATGACCACGCAGAGACGAGGAGACTTCAGCTGTAAGCAGTCGTAAAGAGGGAACACTGAAGGTGGAACATGCTGATATATGGTAGTAGTTGGGTGGAGGTGCTAGGGTGCTGATGGCGCGAGGAGGGCGGGGACTCTAGCAATCATACAAATTGGTCAGTCTAACGCTTACTCGGGTTCGTGCGTGCGTGCGAGATCCTGACTATGGCTGATATGTCAGTGGTGGTCGCTAAAATCCTAGAGTGATGAGTTTGAGCCGATTCAAGATCGTCTTCATCCTGGAAAATCATCGGGCGCCAAACCATGCCATCGTCACAAACTCGGACCGCCATGGATATACATGATCTTACAAGGAAACAATTCGAACCTCTGACACCCACTCTGGGTCCTGTGCAATATGCCACCATCTCTTGAGGTTGTATGGGTCGGATGAGACCATGGCCGTACTTCCTGACCTTACACTCGAGTCGATTGCCGCCTTTATAAGTGTCCTAATACTTTCTGCCTTCACTGTTTGCACTTGCGATCTTCAGGTTAAGCTCTTAGCATAACAATAAAGATAGAGGGGTGTCCTCAAGAAAGTTCGTGTGCCTTCCGAGTATATGATTCGCCGCGCTTACCACTCCCTATTGTGAAGGGGGACATAGTACGCGCTTCACTGGATTCTTCACTTCGAATGGTCGGTAAGGCGTGGTTGGATATCTTTGAGTGGTGACCTGATTCACGTCCAGGGGGGACTGATGCTTTTGGTGCGTTTGGACGGTATTCATATCCACCATGGCTTTCTTACTGTCCTCATAACCAAGCATCTCAAAGCGGGACACAACGAGTTCTGTGGTTCACGACATGCACAGATCGCTTCGACACAATCATGTGGAGGGATCTATGCCAGTGCTCGAGCTGATACCGCAGTGACCACCATGAGTGTGTCTCTGTCCGCGCGGGTAATAATTGATGTGGACGATGTTAAAGCCATGATCGCACATATACCCATGGCGCACTAATCGGCAATTGACCATGGACCTTGTTGATCATACTTCTGAAATCAACTGCTCCGTGTCCAGGATGGGTCGTTTCTGTCTTTGATGTCTTCACAGCTCAGCACTATTTGAGCCACCTCGCCTTTTCTTCCAGTCTGGTCGTTTATATAGCTTTCCTATGTTTGCTCATGGTCTCGCAAGTTCGTCGTCAGAGTGTGTTTTCTGTGAGTCTTTCCCGAGTCATCCACTGGCCAATCCACTACTCATGCTTCTTTGCAGCCCATTTCTCTGCGAAATAATTGCTATGCATCAAGCAGCGAATGCTCCTACTTCTCGGTGCTGTTGGAGAATTGGCCCTAACACTTGTGGTGCCATCCTTGATGACGTCTCTCCCGGAGGCGTGAGGCGACATCTTAGAGCTGCCCACTTTGCAGAATGGAACGGGAAAGACAGGACGACCTGCCGATGGGGGCATGCAAATGGGACGATGTGCGGGAAAGCTTTACTCAAGGATAGCCTCGGGAAGCACGTCTCGACCGTGCATCTCCGGGCAACAGGGGTGCAATGCGATGGCTGTAATGAGCATTTCACTCGTCGTGATGCGCTCCTTCGGCATCTTACCGCCTACTGCTCGGGAGGGAACGTTTGAATGTTCCCGCTCGCTATCGCAGTGAGTGCCCTTGTGCCTGTCTACTTCATTCATTGAACATGTGCTTATGTATACCATTCATTGGAAAAGGGTTTTCCATCGTCTTTGATAATCGACCGGTGCGCTTCCAAGGACCGTGCTGCGCAATGTGCAGTGATTCGCGAGCAGCGTTTATGTCAGCATTTTTGACATTTGTTACCGTGTTTTGTTGCATTGTCCCATATGTTTTATGTTGTTCTAACAATTGTCCTCCTTATGTTGTTGTTTGCTAGGGTGCTGTCAATTCTGAAGTGGCCTCAGCCGTGGCACTCTCCGGTTTATCACAGCTATGATGCTGACACTGTCTTAAGTTGACAGTTTCTTTCGTCCTTGGTGATAGTGCCAGGATCACTCGATAATGCCTGGGAGGTTGAACATCGACTGAACTCTCCACGCAGGAGGTGCATCTCGCGGTTACCAATGCACACAGAAGAAGTGATTTCGTCGGCCAATTAATTACAATGAACGTCTCCGACTATGGATGTTTTCATTGTGTTCCCTGACGTTCAATCTTAGCGGACTGCACTGGCAACGCCTCTGCCCGGATTATGGCAAATGGCGAGCAAGCTAACTACGCAATGGGCGAACGTGAGGACCATATGATGGTTGTGTTCGCGAGCTGACTCAACGCACGTTCAAAGCCATCTTCATCTGCTCCACTTACTATCTCCTTTACGCTTTGGACGCCGAAGCCTGGAAGGTAGGCTTCACGCTCATAAGCGTTCATCAATCTTAACGAGCAATCTCCAGGGCGAACCCGCTATCCCACCTGCCATCCATCGCAGCGATGCAAGATACTACTCTGTCCTTGTATACGACAACTTTGAGATCGTTACCGCCTTCTCAAAAGGATTTATGGCCACTCCAATTTCAATAGTCCTTAACACCACTCCTACATGGAACACGCGTGCGTCCGGGGACACAAAAATGAGGTCCAACGAGACAGAGGCTGGAGTACCGAGCATGTACACCCATGTGACGTGTTGCTCGAGCGTTGCCCGTGACTGATGAATGTCTGAAGTTCGTCTACTTTTCTGGGGTTCCACAGCAAAGTAGACCCTAGAGCCTCGGTGACTCGCGCGTGGTGATGGTTGGAGAATGTGCCATGGGGAGGGCTACTGGTTCTGGGCTCATATTTGATCGGCATCGGCATCGTCACACTCATTCATCCCAGTCGGACTCTTGTTCACAGCTTACCTTCAGAAAGTTGGAACCTCAGCCGCGATTATGGGGCTCTTATGGGCTTGTGCTGCCATTGTGTATGGACACCATGCAAGCAAGAAAGCCTATCCGTTGCCACCTGGCCCCAAGAGGATCCCAATCTTGGGAAATCTCCACCAGCTCCCCCTGGAACAGCAACATAAAGTCTTCGCTGAGTGGGCACGCAAACATGGTAAGTGCAGGCGATTCCGAGCATTATATTGAGCTCAGGAACGCCCCGCATTTCAGGTGACGTATTGAACATCCAAATATTCAACAGCCCGCAGTGGTGATCAGCTCTTTGGAGGCTGCGATAAACTTGATGGAAAAGCGCGGGTCGAAGTACTCTGATCGGCCTAGAGCAGTCGTGCACGCTGACCCCTGCTTCAGAGTCAGCTTGGCGAAAGCCATCTGCATGCTCGTGTAATCCGAGTAAGAAATCTTCAGGATTTCTTTCCACCCAATGTGGTGAACTTGAACACCTACGAATATTATGCCTTTTTGTCCAATTCTACTGATCATGTTTCAGGGCTGACCCTCCGCAGCAATGGAGATCGATCTTGAAGCCATACTATCAGAGACGAGGTAATGTCTTGGCACAGATACATTGCGCCACCATGGTAGAACCTCTCGCGGGGACAAGCTACCTCACCCTTTGAAGCTTGAAGGCCTATCTGCTGTCCGAAATCTTATTTCTGAACTGTGTGGCAAATCATAAGGATAGTCAAAACTGCTAGTGGTTTCCCAAGTACCACATTTCGAAAGCCCCCGGTCCCAACTCGCTAAATCAAGCCTAAATCTATCTTGACATTCTCAGAGCGGTCGGCTCGTCATCTTGAACTCCAAACACCCACAGGCAATCTGCACTGTTGCAGATCTTCAGACATTGTGAAGACGTACAGTGTAGCTCCACTATTCCCTGCGCAAGGCTCATACACCACCTAGGCCATCCATGTTCAAAAGCCTAATAAGTTCTGCTTCTCTCGATGACCGAGGTTTAATATCACACTTGAACGAAGGAGGGTGGCTTTGTGGCACTCAGTCAACGATCCTCCACCACAACTTACTGCACACGTACCGGACAAGACCATCAGAAAATTTCGGCTCAGGTGTGATCTCTTCACCCGCTGCATCTCGAGCCTTGCGAACATCGAAAGCAGACAGTATGCTTGCAGCGGTCAACCAGACTGTCGAGTCGCCGAAGGTTCTACCAGGACAGATTCTGCCTCATCACACTAGTCAGATCCTTCCTTACTGTCTGGTGACCAAGCTCATACCGTCGGCCAAAACCGAATACGGCTTTGAGAGGATCGATTGCAGCTATGGTGTCGGCATCGAGGTTCTCGAAACGCTCCGGCAAGAAACGCTCTGGTTCTGGGTATACTGTTGGATTACGCATCATCGCCCTGAATGATAAGGATATCCATGAGTATTTCTGGACAATCAACAGCAACAGGTGTATAGGCATACCAGATATTCGGGATAATCACAGAACCTGTGGGGATATGATATCCACGATATTCATCGTCAGCAATGGATTGATGGGCTATTGCTAAGGGTAATATTGGCTTCAGTGACTACGACAGATCGGTTCAAGCAGCCAACAAGAGCTCACCTAATGGGACCGGGCATCCCCAACTAGCCAATCAGGGAGGGTCAGATAAATCGTTCAGAGCGCGTCGAAATGACCACAGACCGATAAACCTCTTTGAGTACATGTTCTAAATAAGGCAAAGAAGACCTGTCGTTGGGATCGGGGAGGCGCGAATGTCCCACGACCCTGTCGATCTCTGCTTGGGCTTTCTTGAAGACTTCAGGGTGCAGAACCATCGCCAACATAAAAGTGAGAAGGACAGTAACGGTCTGCCGTCCGTTTAAGAACGAGTAAGGTATAGCAATGATGTAGACCGCACCGTTTCAGTGCCAGCTGATTAGTTCAAAAGTTCATTGAGCGTTATATACCCCTCAAGTATGCCGAAATCACCTATATAAACCTGCGCGGCAGCACCCTTGATATCGTATTCTTTCTCAGTGAGACCGCCATTTACAGAGCCCTGTTCAAGTAGAGAAGTGAGGAACGATTGCCTTGCCGTCCCACCTGCCTTTAAGATTGTCAGTTATTGGCAGAAGCAGGCTACATCGGTCTCTACTCACCATCGCGCTTTTGACTCTCTCATACGGAATATCGTACAGCGCTCTTACCAAATGTGAAAGTTCACGAGATTTCCTCTGAACTCGTGCACCAGGCATCCAGTCCGGCACAAATCGCACTATAGAATGCTCCATGAGCATGTGCTTGAACAATGCTATATAAGAAAACGGCGCACAGACGGAGATGAAATCGATTATAGATGAGCCTGACCCACTCAGCACAAATATTTTTCTGAGCGTGTCATCTGCGAATCTCATCAGTTCGTCATCGGGAGACGTTGCAGGATGTCCGTAAGCAATCTCCAGCATTGTGGCACCCGAGAACCTGCACTCGATCATTAATATCCAGCAAGATGACACAAAATTCGTCGGTTGCTGGACACACCTCTTAATGTGCCACTCAAACTCAGCCGGATTCTCCAGTAGCAGAGATAATAGCCATCTCGTGCCCCGCCGTACAAGAGGTTTGTGATTTTGTTGAGAAGACTTTGTTTGAAAAGCCGTCTGGAACCATTTACGATGTTGGCGCCACTGGTTTCCGTAAGGCAAGGTCGCTAGGTGGGATTCGAGATGCATTCTGCAACTCTACGTCAGATCTAATGCGCATACAATATACAGCTCCCACTTGCAATTCAGTGAGTACAACCGTCCGGGGTCGATCAGAGTACTTCGAACTTCGCCTCTCCAATAGATCATGAGCTGCTCCCACAGAGTTGATGACCAACGCTGGCTTGCGGAAGATTTGGAAGTAGAAAACATCTCCTATACACGCCAATGAAGTTCAGCAGTCAAAGCGTTCATGGAGCTTCCTCGTACCGTATTTCACGGCCCATTGAGCGAACTCTCTCCATTGATACTCAGAAGGAAGTTGGTGTACATTGCCTAGAATTGGAATCGGCTTGGGGCCTGGCGGGGGTCGATGCGCTGTTCTGCGACCAGAGAAGGTGAAATATACCAGGATCAAGATGATGACACCGGCGAGAGCTCCAGGACTATAAGACATGGAAGTACTGCGCTTTATCGAAATGGTGAGGGGAACGTGAGATGTTCATCCACAAGACCTTGAGATAAAGATATGATAGTATTCGCGGCCGCGTTGTTCAGGTGCCTGGCGACTGAGCATCTTAATTTCGGCTGTGGAGAAATCATGACAAAACTATTTGATGCGGGTGCATCTACTCCCGCTCTGAGATCGGAGGGGAGCGCCGTTGAGAAAGTGCTGTGCGAAAAGGACTAATTTTAATTTCATTTGAAAGTGCTTAACGGGCCAGGCGCACATCATATACCTTGCTCACCCGAGCGTGACAGGCCTCGTGACACTTTATAGTGCTCGCCACGCGACACTTGGCCATCTGGATGGCTATCGTCCTCCCATTACAGGCTGCTTCGGGGCCTGCCTTCACATGGATTCGGCCAGAGCCTATTCTCATGCGCATGACATCCTGTGTGCACATCAACAATGCACACGCCCACACCTGTCTGATAAGACTCCTCAACAAATGCTAGTCGACCATGCAAGCATACATATCGCCTGATTGTCCGCCGCGTAGCCAAAAGTCAAGAATAGAAGTAAGTCTTAAGACTTAAGGAGAAAGACCCAGGAGCGACTCCAGGTCCGAATACAAACTAGAACAACTAGACAAAGAGGTCAGGTAGCAGAAGATGGGTTCATAGAGCATGATCATACACGACGTACGCGCAAAGAGCATGGATGGAGCAGACCATGCATGGGCATATATGCAGTGGGCTTCAAGGCAAACTGTCTGCAGAAAAGAATGCAACGTCAGTCCCAATCATGAAAACTCTACTCTAGGATCACGTCTACCACTTCATGACGCGAGCCTAATCTGAATGTCTTCAAATTAGGCATTGGACCTATCATATTGACAATCCGATGTAAGTACTTGCAATCACAATAAGGAGCTTGCCGGATAATAAAATCACAGACGCAGCTCCCGTGACCATCCCGGCGAACTCCGAGGACACTGGACAGTGAGGACCAGCGAACATTGTTACACAGCGTACAGGGTGGAATGCTGGAGGCTGAATGACTGTCAAGTTCGCTCGGCGCGCGATCCTGGGTTGTCGTCGCCGTCAACGACAGCGGCAGCGACACTGAGTAGCCTTTGGGCGTGAGTGCTGGGAGGTGTGGGCGGGCAGTGCATGGTGAAGCAAAACTCTAGGCTGGCGTTGCGTCTACGCTAACTGGAACGTTGATACGAACGTCTTACTGCATGAGGCACGCACACAATAGCCTTCATGCTCGACGAAGATGTATGCGCGATGACTGTTATTACTGTAAATCATCGCAACAGGCTGTATGCTGATTGAGACTGTGCGTGCGCCGTGGTACCCAATGGCATGTCGGTCAAAGCATGAGTAAGGGTAACAAAATCGCTCTAGACACGGTATCCCAGACACGTTGCAAACACGGGCCGCTCACGTCCAACGGTGAGACGCGAAGCGAGGGGACGCGAACACGCTGCGAGACGGTCTCGCAGAGAGCTCGCATCGCTAGAGCGCGAATCACCAGAGGCCAGCCGAGACGTGAGCGAATGATGCATCTAAGAAGACCTCAATAGAAATCGAGGGGTGTAGTACACACATACAGTCGCCGTCGCTCGCGCATAGATTGCGGAAATGTGCCGGCGAAGAGACCAGGCGCGAAGCACCACGCCAGCAGTCGCCAGGCGAGCAATACGATATGGGGCCTGAGGAAGTACGATCGATGAGATACGATACAATGCAGTATGCGGAGAGCTACGATTGGTTGTCCATCCATCCGCGCGGCTGAGCAGAGGAACACTACTGCTGCTCCAAGGGGCGCACCGGCGCAGAGGACGGCTCGGAGATGATACCAGACTCGGGGTCACAGTCTTGGCTGTGATGTGTGCGCGACCATGTGCGGGCTATGTGCTGGGTGGGCGTCCAAGTCCGAGCACACCGCGGACGAAGGCCACGGATGAATATGGGTTGTGGAGAGTGAGTGATCTGAAATGCTGTAAATAAGGAGCAAGCGAGTGGCCGGCAGATGCGAGGCTGAGGCTGCTATACAAAGTGAGGCAGCAGAGTGTATAAAGGTGCGAGCAGACCAGGCCTGCACTAGCCCTGAGCCAGTTCATTAATGGACATCCTCGACTGTATAATGAAGCTGTCAGCGTCGATCTGCGACTGCAGGCCTTCAGGTGCAGTAGCTACAGACCGCGCGATCTGTGCGGAGGGATCTCGCACCTCGATTACATATGGGGGATGACGTCGCGATCGAGGACAGCGACGACGCTTCGCCGCGGTGTCCGAACGGCCCCCTGGGCGACTCTGCTGCAAAGTCCGCGGGGCCGCGGGGATAGGGACACACTGCTGGGAGCGTCCCGGATGCGGACAGCGGGTGGGAAGATGCCGGTGCGAGAGGCACGAGGGTGTCCGAAATGAAGTGGCGAAGCTTCCTTGATACGGTCGGCTGCAGGACTCGTCTAGGCTTCCCATTGGTCCTTGTCAAATGGGCCTGAAGAAATATTCTTCCGAAAAGCAATGCTACGCTCCTCCAGCGCACGTCTGTAGCAGGCTGCGGGAATCGGAAAGAAAAGGCAGCCTTCCCGACCATATTCGGTTCGATGTCGGAGTATCCAACTGGCGTATAGCAGGAGTTTGCAGGTGCTTTGCCATGGGACGAGTGCGCTTAGATACACGGCCGAGAGATGGCCCGTGAGCGGGGGGAGCCTGGGGGGAGCCTGGGCGTTGGACACGTTGGACCCTGGCAAAACAGATCGGTAACCCAAAGGACGCTGTGATCGACTGGATCGAAGTGGCTCGCTGGTGGAGCCAATACACGCTAATTGTATTTAAAAACTTTTCAAGCGGGTGGGGCGGGTGCGGCGAGCATGTGGGGGAGACGGGATATCGATGTACAGGGCGAGCAAATGGCTACCCTGGGTGGGCGCATGGATGAGACGGGTGATGGGCTGAGAGGAGCGAGTCGCCGGTCAGACTGATTTGCGGACGTCGACGTGGAAATGCATCCGATTCGCATGCCACGGGGACAAAAGGGGGGCGAGAAGCATGAACGCTGACAGTTGCCGCCTCGGAAGGGACAGGAGAACACACCGCCCATGGTGCGTTGGCGGAGTCGTCCGCCGCCCAGCGTGGTTTCCGGTGCATCGAAACAGACCAGTGTTGCTCCAGCAGAGAAAAAAAAAAAGGAGCAGAAACGACGGTATGGTGGAGTCTAGCATCCAAGGCAGATGTTCCGCACAGGCTTGGTGGGCATGCGCCATGGGAGGAGATAGCCCAGGCCCGAGGCTGTGGTGTGCGGATGTCGGAATCGCACCCTTCTGTCAGAATGCGTGCTGCTGTCGTACAAGCCCAGCCCAGCCGATGTCGCCTCGCATTCAAAGGTGTTCTAGTGCGTACAGGATCCTGGAAAACCCTGGTAAACAAAAGGCTAGGACGGCCTACCGGCAGCGCCAACGCCAACAATAATTTGTGGTGTTCAAATAGCTTCCCTGAATGAAGAATACACACCATGCCTGCAGTCCTCGCCCCATTGATGGCGCCTGCATCCAAACCGCGGATTTCTGGCCAGGTCGTTGTGGAAACCCTGAGGTGATTCTGCCGAGGCCGGCTGGCACGCAGATGCGGCCCCAGCGTGCTCAGCAAGACGGGGCGTGCATGGCGAGCGGAGGCAGAAACGACTCGGAGGGTCAGACGACAGACGACGCTCCGCTGGTAAATGGAGACACGCAGCGGCCGAACGCTATCAGCCAGGCCAAAGAGCGCGGTCTCCGAGGAGCCTGGCTAGCGGTTCGCAGGCGCCAATTGTGGCTGCCCCCCGCGGGTGATGCACGCTCGCCGCGCCTGGCACGGCGCCGATTGGCTCCATGAGGGCGCGCGAGACGGGTGATTTGCAGCGGAGCAGGGCGGGGCGGTGTGCCGAGGGCGGCGGAGGGGGTCTTGGCGGGGCGGGAAGATGGAGCGGGCGGGCGGGACA
>NW_012133328.1:3428-102422 GCF_000313525.1 Fibroporia radiculosa | reverse complement strand
CCCCCCCCCCCCCCCCCCCACCCCCGCTTTCCCATCCTTCTCAGCCACCTGACGCCCTCCCCCAGGCCCGGCGCGTGTGGGAGGTGCAAGGGCTTGAAGGTGCGCATAACCGCTCGCCGCTCCAGACGATGGGCTCAGTCCACTCCCAGGTCCGATGTGAGATGATCGGAGACGCTTGCAAGCGCTGCATTAGCGCCGGACACGAGTGTGTCGTCCCAGGCCGCAAAAAGCGCAAGCCCCCGCCGTGAGTGTCTGCTTTGTATCCCCTTTGCGCATGGTCTCAGCGCCCGCGATCCCCCCCCACGCGCCACTGTGTTTTGCAGAAAGCGCGAGCACCTCATCAATCAGATTCGGGAACAGGCCACCCAGATCACCGACCTCATGAGCAAGCTCGAAGAGGCGAATCGCAAGGCCAGCCGCCGCACCTCCGCCAGCGGCGCGCCGCGCACGGAACTGGGCGAGTCCGTGCTCGGCGCGCCGCTCCCCGCCGCCTTTGAGCGCGGCACGTCCGCCGACGTCGAGGACTGGATCACCAAGGCGCGCCAATCCATCGAGGCGTTTGGCGAGTACATCACCATGGGTGGCCCCGGCGCCACCTGGGACATGCTCGGCGACGAGGGCACCGACGACAACGCCCGCAGCGATTCAGAGTACGAGATCCACGTCGAGGACACGGACGCCTCGGATGCAGAGTTCAGCGCCGAGGGCGACGGCGAGAGCGACAGCCTCTTTGGCGAGCTCGAGCGCGGCCGCTCGTCCTCGAACGGGCCCCTGGACGGCCCGGAGACGCCGATGCGGCGGAGCTACCTCGCCGCGGCGCAAAAGCCGGTCATGCTCCCCAACGAGTCTGTCCCCCTCGGCCTCATCGCGGACCTGTCCCTCTACAAGGCCCGCAGGCGGCGCTCCAGCCGCGCCCGCAGCGACATCGACCCCCAGGACGCAGACAACACCGCCGTCGGCCTGGCGAACGACGACTACTTCAGGCCGAGTAGGTGCCCTCTCCTCCTCGTGCAGCCGTCCGCAGCTGACGTGGGGCCGTGTGCGTTTCACTCGTCCAGGTCCCGCCCCGGAGCGGCCCATCGTGGACGAGCAGCAGCAGCCGGCAATTCTCCGCAACGGCATCATCAAGCCCGACGAGGCAGAGAAGCTCTTCGGCATGTGAGTGCGCATCCGTCCTGGCCGCGACCGGCGTGCGTCTGACGCGCTCCCGTGCAGATACTACGACTACATGAATCTCTCCGTTTCGCTCTTGGACCCCGTGCTCTACACCGCACAAAAAACGTATTGGCGGTCTCCCTTCTTGTTTACTGTTAGTGAGTAGTCGCCCGCGCGTCGGTGCGCTTGCCTGAATCTGATTGCTCTCTCTCCCCCCCTCACCAGTCTGTGCCATCGCCTCTCGCCATTATGCTCCGAGGCCCGAATTATATGAACAGGCGATGAAATACGCTCGATTAGCCGCCGGTACTACCCTTATCGGCGGTCAAAAAACCATCGAGGCGGTCCAGGCCTACATTCTGCTCAGCTTGTATCCCGTCCCTGCCCGGCGGTGGGAGGACGACAGGGGCTTCATCTATCTTGGCCTCGCGATACGGTGCGTACGGGCGTCTCCGCTCCGCCTGTTCCTAGCCTGACCCCCTGCGCGAGTCCAGCGTTGCGACCGACCTCAAGCTGCACTACGCGACGACGCCAAAGCCGCAGAACGAGCTGCACGCGCGCGAGATGCTCAATCGCACGCGCGTGTGGCTCAACTGCTTCAATCTCGACCGCTCGACCGGCTCGCAGTACGGCCAGCGCGCGATCATCGACAACAAGGACTATGTCGCGAACCACACCGAGTTCTGGTACGAGGGCTCGCCGTACAACCTCGCAGGGTTCGACGTGCACCTCTGCTGCTACAACGCCGAGCTCAAGGTCATGGCGGACTTTCGCGGCCGCATATACAGCAACCCGGAGCACCCGACCGGGCTCAACAAGGTGCGTGCGGCGCGAGCGCGCGCTCTGTGTGGGCTGACCGCTGACGGGGCTGCGCGCAGCACATCGACCTGGCGCAGGTGTGCAGCGAGACGGACGACCGGCTCGCGCACCTGTGGGAGACGTGGGCGCCGCGTGTGCGCAAGGCAAACACGGACGGCCAGAGCCACTTCCGCACGGGGCTGCTCAAGCTCGCGTACAGCTATGCGCGCCTGACGGTGCTCTCCGTGGGCTTCCAGCACACGTTCGGCAAGAGCTCGTCCACGACCGAGGTGCCATTCTTGTGGAGAGTGAGCCGTTACCGTTTGCTTTCATCTCCTGTTCTGGACGGGCGCTGACCGCGCACGCACGCAGTGTTACCGGGCGGCGAGCGACACCGTGCGCGCTGTTGTGGAGGAGATCGGGATTCCGAGTCAAAGTAAGCGCGCTGGGCACGTCGGAGATGCTCGCGACTCATTCCGCCCCCCGCAGAAATCTACCTCCGGCACGGCCCTGAGGCGCAGAGCGTCTTTGTCACGTTCGCGTCTGCGTTCCTGATCAAGGTACGTCCCCTCCGTCCGTCCGCCCGTCCTCTGCGCTGACGCCGACGCCGACGCCGGCAGCTCCTGCAGCCCAGGTACCACCTCTCGCGGGAGCAGCGCGTGGAGATCCGCACGCTCGTCCAGCGCGTGATCGACCTGCTCGGCTCGCCAGAGGTCGCCGTCGACGACCGCCACGGCCCCAAGCTCTACTCGCGCTTCCTCCAGGGCCTGCTCGACACACCCATGGCCCGCGTCGACCACTCGCCCCCGGCGCCGCGCCGCGGCTCGCGCCACCCGTCCGCGGTGTCCTCCCCGTCCCAGCCGTCCGGCGCGTCCCTCGCCCGCCAGTCCCAGTCCCCGTCCAGCGAGGCGTCGAGCCCGCGGCCGATCACGCCGCCGCCGCCGCCCCTCACGGCGGAGGCGCTGTCCCTCGACCAGTACGTGCAGGCGACGTCGTCCGCGTCCGCGGCGGGCCCCGCGGGGCTGCTGGGGCCGTCGACGCGCCAGTCGACGCCGTCCGACATCGACGCGTCCGGGTTCTTCTCGCCGCCGCTGTTCTACGACAGCGAGCTGCTGCAGTCCATGCAGTCCGTCTTCCCCGACGTGATCCTGCCCGGTAAGCCCGTCTCCCGCCCGGCGCCCGCTCCGAGCGCGCTGACGCACGTGTTTTGTGTGCTTTCCCTGCAGGGTTCAACTGGATGGGCGCGATGCAGCCGGAGACGCAGGTGCGGCACGACCAGCCGGTGATGGGCTTTGCGGGCGGCGGCCCTGCGTAGTGTGTGCGCGCGCGCCGTGGCCGTGGCCGGCGTCGAGTGGCGAGTGGCGAGTGTCGGGTGGATGTCGGGTGTCGGGTTTGGGTGTTCAAGTTGGTGTATTTGTAGGTAGAGTCTATCTAGGATGTGAGAGCTCGCGCCGCGGGCTGCTAATAACGCTACTGGAAAATGGGAACGTCGTTTGTGTTCTGGCAGGGCGGGACGGCGCGGCGAACCGCGGCGGGTTTGCGGATTTTGGAACGCCGGCCGTCTGTGTCCGTTCTACGTGCGCCGGCTCTTTCGATACCCGTTCTCGTCGGACAGCTGCCGTGTTTATGGGCAGACTCTATCATTAAGCACGTAAAGAAAAAAAATCTAACGATGAACGTCGTTGATATGATACTAGAGAGAGGCGGCCTGCATGATCGAGTTCTCTACAAGACCGGCCACGCCAGTGCCACCGCGCGCCCTCAGCGCGGCTTTCTCTATTTCGGCAGCGGTGATCCCGCTCCGTTCGCACATGCCGCGGAAGATGCCATCTGGGACGTCGAACAGGTTCAGGGGGGTGTCGAACTCCTGCACAGATCGTGAGCACCCGTGTCCTGCGCAGCTCGGATGCGGAAACACCACGCACCGCTATCTGCCCGGCGTCGAGCACGAGGATCCTATCGTACGAGATGATCGTGCGCAGGCGGTCTGCAATGCGGGGTCGAAGCGCCGGTCAGCTGCAGTCCCAACATCGCCGGCGACTTGGGTACTCACGGGCGATGCACAGCAGCGTCTTGTGGCTGAACTGCGTCTGGATCGTCTGCTGGATCTTCGAGTCCGTCTCGAGATCCACAGACGCGCTGCTAGATCTTGAGATTGGGGGATCTAGGGAGAGGGGGGAAACACGCACGTTGCTTCGTCGAGGACTACTACCTGGCTGTCCTTGACCAGTGCGCGGGCCAGACTGAGAAGGCTGCGCTCTCCTACGCTGAGATTGGCTCCCTCCGATTCGACAGGCGTCTCGAGATTGAAGCGGCCGGTGGGGCTGTGCGGCTCGTCGGAGTCGCTCTCGGGCTTCGTCGAGGAAGAATCCACAAGGAATGATCGCCGCAGGGCGTCCCACAAGTGGGCGTCGGTCTGATGACAAGAGTAAGCAAATTAAATCGTGAGGGAGAGAACGAGGGCTGTGTTACATATTGGCTGAATGGATCCAGATTTGATCGGATGGTACCTACCGCCGACGTTAGCTCACGGGTTATTTGAATAACTGCACAGGAACTCACCGCTAAATAGCAACGGCTGTCAACATATGGTCAGCTACAGGGCACTGCGTATCAGCGGGAGAACATACGTCCTGCGGAATTATCGAGATTTTCGATCGGAGGTCTTTCAGGCCGATCTTGGCGATGTCGATCCTGAGATGACAATGTGACAAACTCATCGGGGGGTTAGATAGATACACTTACCCGTCGATTGTGATCGAACCTAAATGCAGTTCGACGATGCGGAACAGGGCCAGCATCAACGTCGATTTCCCAGCCCCGGTCCTGGGCCATGGTCAGTTGACGGTGCAGTGCAACTCAGTGCTCTTGCGCACCTTCCCACGACACCAATCTTTTCACCCCCTTTAACGTTCATAGATAGCCCTTTCAGCACGAATGGGAGCCCGGACCTGTATCTCATGACCACATCCTTAAATTCGATAGCGCCTTGGGCGGGCCATTCCGTAGCGGGCTTATGGCTCTTTATCTCGTGAGGCGCTTCTTGCTCAATTCGGCCATCTCGACTGTACTCGATGACTAGCCATCGGTGAGCAACAAATGCAGTCATTAACAGCTAGTAGCAATTCACCTCGTTCAACTGAACTCATATAGGTCTAAGGCGAGAATAAATATCAATGTTTACTGGTGAATAATTGTACATACCTCGACTTCAGCAGACTGCAACGTTGGGTAAGTACGAACCTGGAGTATTAAACATCTGCACTTACTTGGCGAGTGACCATGCCGCATAGCTGTACCAGAGCAGCTATGACCGAGAATATGTCAGCTTGGTCTTGGTATGGCTACATGAACCCATGTTGTCCTTACTTGAATACGTGAGAACGAGACCGATCTGTGCCGGATTAATTCCAGAAACGTCAGAGATGGCCAACATTGCGACCTTCGAGCCAAGCATTCACGACAAGTTCTTTATTTCCAGAAGATGAGCTTACGATAAATATTAGCAGCCCTCCCAGGAAGTCCAGACGTATGGCCAGCCACCTAATAAGAAGTCAAGAATAGCATCGCTGGTCTTCGAGAAGGGATTCACCTCTGATTTGTAACCGTAATAATGCCGGCTCGATCCTCTAAATCTACATAATACTCGTTGTCTTTTAGGAATCGGTTTATCTCTCCATAGCTGCGGATGGTAGGTAGTCCTGAAAGGGATTCAGCAAAATGAGCATATAAAATGGATCTGAGCATAGCGTCTACAAAACTAGGTTAATTGCTTGTCTTGCGAGTGAATCGCATATCTAAGATACTTACCTATGCGCTTCAGCTCTCTAGCGCTAGATCTATAGAAAGCAGCAAAATAGTTGTATCCAAAAGCAATTGCAACGACAGCGATTACTGAATGCAGCTTCTCAGTAAGTGAGCGACTGAGTATGATTCGAGACTCACTGAAGTAATGTTCCAAGACCGTGATGATGGTCACGCTTCCAACGACATTAGCAATTGTCAGAACAACTGAAGTGAGTCAGTAGAGGCACTCTGTCGTTACAGTTTCACGGCTCACAGAGTCTCATAGAAACTATGTAGGATGAGTAAGCGCAAATTCCATAACATCATCCCGAGTACTCACCCGGAAGCTGATTATCAATGTCTATATCAACACAAGTAAGCTTAAGCATACAAACATGAAACAGCATCCTGACTTTCTATATCCTTTCCAAATATACTGAGAATGCGCCCGGTCGGCTAAGCTAATGGTAAGATGGTGTAAGATACAAAGGGAGTGGGGCACTCACTGTTGTATCAAAGTACGTCATCGGCGCATAGAATATATTCCGTATAGCATGATGATGAAGATTATGAGAGACGAGGAATCCCATGACGTCCATCGTCGCGCCTCTATCTCCCATATGTCATTGACAAATTATTAACTATCCGGTATGAGTGAACGTACACTGCGAAGGTGAAAAGGGCCTGCCCGATGCCTAGACATGCATACATGATTTGGTACACCGAGTTAGGCTTGTCCCAGCGGCTAGGTGACCTTGTGTCAGGATGGAGACACGACAAGATGAGTAGTAACGCACTTCGCTTCCCACCATATGAGGGTGTAGCTGTTCATAATAGTACATCCTTGCATGAATGCAATCAAAAGTAGTAGGAGGGGGAAAGTTATAAATCCTTTCCCTGCTTTTAAGTATTCTCCGTACACTGTAGAATAATGAGGTTCACGTCCCACGAGATTATGATCACGACTCACTCCTCCAGCTGACCGAGCCTGTCATTCGTTTCTCAGGAACAATAAGCCTGCCCTCGAGCTTTCCTGTACCCGCCACGGCGCGTTTAGCGGACTCAAGCTTGATTCTAGTTTCATTGATAGCTGTAACAGATTGTCCCTTGGGTGTGTCAGCAGCTTGCTCTTCAATAGCTTCTTCCTCCTGAGATGTCGTGCCACCAAATTCCTTGATTAAGCGGGAGAACTCGCATCCATTGTCGACAAGCTCGTTAAAAGTGCCTTGCTCTTCAATGCGCCCGTTCTACGGAAAGATGGGATCATGATATGTCACTAGATCAAAACCCGTAATAATACCAACAGACCTTCATTGTATAGATGTAGTCGCATTGGGACAAGAAATGTAAAGCATGGGTGACTAGTATGATGGTCTTGCCGCGTCCGCGGAGTGCTCCGAGAATCGCGTCAGCGAAAAGAGCCTTCCCAACGTGAGCGTCAACTAAAATGTATTCTATGAGTATCATAATCGCAGTGTAACACGCCCAAGGCTCACCAGCGGAAAGAGGATCATCAAATATGACAACATCAGCGTTGTAATACAGCGCTCTGGCAATATTGACCTAAACGTAGTTTCAGCATTCACGATCAATAGCTTTTTAATTGGCAGCCATACCCTTTGCTTCTGGCCTCCGCTGAGATTGATACCTTTCTCGCCGATCTGACAATAGCTCAGCATTATTCATCCCATACAACGATCAGTATAACACACTTCGGTCAGATCACCATCCGGCAACACCTCTAGATCAGGTAGAAGAGAGGCATCTGCAATGGCCTTCCAATACTGCGAGACGAATCATCAGGCATGGCTATAATGAAGAGCTGCATGACATACTCTATCCTGGTTGAACGGTCGTCCAAATAGGATGTTCTCTTTCTGGAAAGAAATGTCAAGATAGCGTGATTAAGGAGGTACAAAGGAGGCGCACCAATGAAGCATTCTGGATCCAAGCCGTCTGCGAACAGTAGGCTACCTTCCCGCCAAAGGACACATGTCCTTTGACTTTGCGCATCTCCCCAATAAGACCTTGCAACAAACTCGACTGTATATGGCGATGAGTAATGACTGCGACAAGATGTCCATGAAAGGAGCTACCTTTCCACTGCGCCGACACACGTGAATCGATCAACAGCCCATGAGCGAACACAGAAGCATCGCTCACCTGCCCACAGAGCCAACAACGGCAACGAGCGTTCCGCGAGGCACATTCACATTGACATCTTTTACCTGGAACGGCGCGGCATGCTCATGCTCTCTAGCACTCGCGGTCATCTTTCCTGTAGCCTTGGCATTTTGAGCGGCTTCCTTGCCAGTCGTACTCTCTTCCCACTCAAATGTGGCGTCTTGAACTAGTAGGGCAGGCTCCTGCTGAGGGTCTGTGATAAATGCGTCGCCTGTCGAGAGCTCCGCGTGGAAGAGGACTTTGAGCCGCTCTAGGGCGTTCTGTGCGTCAGTGGTGGCAGATAGTGCGCGAGGAAGAAACATGAGTGGTTGTCGAAGCAACTAGACAATGAAAAACATGGATATTCAGACATCGCTCCAGCCGGTTATTCCTCATACGCACGTTGAACAATGAAAGTGACGAAAATATGATAGCGACATTAAAGGAGTTCTTTGTAGAGGTGTATGTAACAAAAGACAAAGTTGCTGCAAGTACCGGCACCGAAAATGCTGACGCAATACTGTGAATCAATCAGCACGAAGTCTGAACGTAGGTCCACGTGTAACCTACTTTGCTGATCGCGCGAATTGAATTTTCCTGATACCCTTCAGCTCCATCTTCCGCATATCGCCGATACCTGATCAAAAATACCTCAAACGCTTCATCTCTCAGCGTAGGCATCATAACTTACGTTTCAAGAAGGGCAATTCGTAGGAAAAGTACTTCACAACTCGCATTGCACCTAAATGATAGCGGTCAATCTGATGCGGCCTTGGAGATGGGTGCATCCAACCCACCGAGCACCTCGAGGATAAGCTTCGAACGCTTGTCGGTCCATACAAGTGTTTTCTTGCCGATACCGAACTGGAAGGACATGACACGCTCTTGGATCGGGATAAGTAGGAGGAAGAGCGAGAACCCCGCTAGCGCAGAGGGACCCAGCTATGTCCTCGGTGAGTCACTGAGGTCAATAAGGTGAGCAATGAAACCTACCTCAACAAGTAGGATGACAAGGCAGACCGTCACTTGAATGGGAGCTGTCCAAGCTGTACATTGTGTTACTCAGACTAATTGAAACAATTTTGTCCATTCGAGCTCACTTGCATGCTAAGGATCAGACACAACTCAATAAAACTTGAGGGCGTAGGAAAACCGGATGTACTCACAAACCACTGGGCACACGCATCGACTCGACTGACGTCAGTCGATATATGCGTGACTAACTTCGCATTCGGAAACTCGGTGCGAGCCTTGCCCGTAAGGGCAACGCCCCGCTTGTAGATAGAGCCGATGAGAGCCGCGCGAGCTAACATTCCTGTTGTCATTGAGCGCCAGAAGAACTAGCAATCTGAAATCAACGAACTCGTTCGGATATTTGATTCTCGAGTAATCACCCACTTGATGCTGACACACGCTTGTAGTGACAGTAGTACAAAACAACCCGATGGCCATGCCCACACCTCGTCCGAGGCCCTCTACCGGTGTACCTGCGGCTCGAGCAGCCATGCGACTGTCACTATACTCAATAATGGTCTGCCAGATGGTTGGAATATGGTTTGTATCATGATGCTGTTCTAGAACGTACCCTGACAATAACAGGACCCATAAGCTGAGCCGTATCGCCGATGACCTGCCCACCCCAATGCTTTCAGTAACCTATGGACTATCTATGCGCATATATGCGCACCTTGAACGCCCCACCGGTCCAAAATGTCCATCCAAAAACATCGTTCAAAGCCCATGCAATGCTCGCTTCTTGCTTTCCATCATGTTCACGCCACTGTTTCTCCAGTTCCGTGCGGCGTTTACGGTATCTCGAACCTGTACAGAGCGCTTTGAAAAACCACTTTACGCGAAGCCAGAGACCAGGCTTGATCTCCCCGCTCACGAGGCGTGCATTCCATTCGTCAGCTTTCTTGACCCTGATATCCCAAGCGGCGTCGAGTTTCGCGCTGAGCACCCCCGCCTCGCGCGTTTCATCCATCTTCCAAAGGTCGGTTGCCTGCAGGGTACGCTGATAGCCCAGCATCTGCGTGCCAGATGATATGAAGCTTTATGGGGAACACTTTGAACGGCGGGGCACTTACCATTATGGGATTAATCCAGTTGTAGGTCAGGATAGAGAAGATCGACGCATATACAATTGGAATAATCTGTACACAACATTTAGCTGCTGTATACGAACACCTAGAAACGCCATACGTACTGATGCATCGGAGAGAGACTCTGGTGCAGGCGGAGGCGGGTCCTTCGGAATCCTAGGAGCATTCCGTGAAGATTGGGCGGATCATGTGAGGTGTGCCATACCAGAGCTGCCACCAATGTCTCCTAAACTTGACATGCTCTTCCCCTCGATCAAAGTCGAGCTTTCGTGAACGGTGCGTTTGCTCGTGCGAATTGTCCTTCTCTTCTTGTAGGTCCCCCTTTTCTAGGTCTGCTTCCGGCGTAATGTCTTTCTCCAGAATCTCCGCGGCCTCGATGATGCTGGACGTCTCTGAGACGGTCTTGAGTTTCTCGTCCATTGTGGGAGAGAGGTGAGCACGACAAAGGGCCCAGAAAAAAACAGAGAGCGGCGCAGGACACCCGGGACCTCAAGCAAAAGGTCCCGAGTATGCCGGTGGTGCGCCTTTATACTATGACATGTGAGCGGCTCGATAGCAGACTTGCGACTTCCACGGGGGCACCGGATTAATGGGCAGCGTCCTGATAAGTCCGGGCGCTGACAAACTAGAGACATATTTGAACACCCCTCCAACGCCGGTTTATTAGAATATGCTATCAGTCAAACTATCAAATCGACCACTGCATTTACGTCCAGAGTCAAATATAACCTTCAAAAATATTTTCCCTTGAAATAAGCATGAATATTCACAAGATGTTGCTGTATTAATGTAATGCGAACGATGGGATTCAATGCAGCGGTGAGAAGAGAAGCCAGGAAGAGCACGCATGCCAAGACTTAGACTCGATCCAGGCGAAAAAGCGCTTCATTTCGATCGCCACGGCATCTCGGCATGCGCGGCACATTTGCGCCGGTGAAGTCCTGCGGCTGCTGCCATTCGGCATCCCAGTGGTTTATGTCTTCCTGCTGACTTGCCCGCACCTGCATGTCGTGAAAGATTCTCTTGCATGCTGTATACAATCACACGTATAGGACGAAATCACATTGTAGCTGCCGTTGGTTCGAGCCTTACATAAAATTCAGCGGATCAGGGGTCCCCCGTCGCTCCGCACACGGAGTCGATGGGTCCAACCAGTATGCATTCGGCCTCACCCTGACCGCCTGACATAATACGTCCAATCGGATGAGTTTGAGAATTGAGATGGGTGGATAGCAGAATTGATCAATTATTGTGCTGTACGCACTACTATGGCTAGTGGTACATAGTATAGCTCGTGTATCTCATGCGCGGTCAGAGCAGAGTCATTAGACGGAGAGCCCACTCCCCAAGCCATAAACCTCGTGAGTAATCATACAAAAATTCCTGAATATCACCTTCCCAGGAGTATCCGTGTTGGGAAGCGGGAAGGGTAGAACTGTACATGCGCCATTGCTACTTCCTCGCTTCTTCGTGAACGAGATCCTCATCTTGGAGCTTGTACGAAGAAAACTTGCGCGCCGAAATCTTCCGCTCGAATAGTGCGTCTAGTCTGCGAGCCAGTCGTCAGGTAAAATTGCAAGCCTAAACGAAGAGAAACTCACTCGTCGACGGTGCGATTCTTCGTTTCTGGGATGTAGAAGTACGCCCAGATTATACCGAAGACACTAAGGCCTCCAAAGATAAAGCCGACCTTGCCTCCAAGATTCGCCTCATCAGGGTTAACACTGTGCACACGATTCTTGTATGAATATCTGCTTTACTAGGAAAGCTGTCATTGTAACTCACAGGTATGGGCAGACGATGTTCATCACCATACCGCAAAGCGAGTTCACCAAGATACCAATACCGACGGTCTTTGACCGCAGCTTGGCAGAGGAAACCTCGGCAAAGATGACATATCCAAGAGGACCACTGGAACACAACATGTAAGCGAAGATAAGACGAATGGATCAGACCACCTTACATTCCCGTCTGGTAGATGAAGTTGTATACAAGTGTCTAATGTAGGACACATGGTTAACACTTGAGATTTTTCAATGGACTCGAGATGACATACCAACGCAGCAATCGCCCACCTTGCACCTTGATTATTACTAGGGATAGCGAGGAACCCAATGACAAGCAGGACGACACAACAAGCGCACAACGTCCAGTTGAATATGAATCGACGTCCGAATTTGTTCACAGTGTAGAACGTGAACAAATTGCCGACCACCTAACAGATAACAACAGATCAGCAACAGGCTCAAGGCATAATCCGACATCACTACATACACCAATAGCAGTCACGCCCACGCCGAGATCGAACGCCTTGCTATCCGCGAAGCCGGCAAGCTCGAAGAAGTAGGTACTGAAGCCGAGCACGAATACGACACCAGCGGCTTGTTGCAAGACAAATACCATACAAGCAATTCCCGTTCGCTTCAAGTTGATGCCTGGATCATGAAAACGTCACTCAAGGACCCAAACAGCCACAATCATGCACTACCCACCTCGGAAACAATCCGCGTACGTCGTGTTCGCCGCAAATGTATCTTCGAGACGGATGGTTTCCTGAATCTGCTGAAGTTGCAATTCGACGTTGTTGTGTTCACCGGATAGGCGCACGAGAACCTTGCGCGCCTCCTCGACGCGACCCTTGCGAACAAGCCACCACGGAGATTCGGGAGCAAAGGGCAGACCAATCAGCAGAAGGACCGGGAAGATCCACTGCAATGCACTGGGAGGGATGAGACGAGCGTGAACATGATGAGTAACCCAGGGATCGTCCCAAGAGACAGCGGGGTACTACATACAAGGGCAATCTGTATGCGTAGGCAGATGTCCAGTTACCCGTGCCTTTGATAACACCATTTGACATGCTGGAGAAAGGCTAAGTTGAACGGCGCGGAGAGTCAAAATTTCCTTGGCACTTACAATTGCCCAACTAAACGGACAATCCCATTAACTCGACATGATCTATCGTGATAGATGTGACCAACTCACGATCAATCCAGAGGTTCACCGAGGACGTGGTGACACCACGAAGAGCCAGAGGAGACACCTCGGCACAGTAGGAACTAGCACCAGACACATACATTCCTGCATGGGAAAGGTGAGGATGACATCATGTGTGACTAAATTATTGATCACATACCAAGTGAAAAGCCGTTAATGAGTTTACCGACGAGCAGCTGAGCATTCTTGTGAGGGTATGTGAAGAATTGGATCAAAATGCCTGCAATGGAGACAACACAACAGAGTGCGACAGCGCCTCGTCGTCTTTACGAGGGTCAATCAACGGCGAGTCGAGTGCGATAGACGAGTTGTATTCACCCAAACTTGTCAGAAACGTAACCAAGTGATAATCCACCGAACATCCCACCAACAGAACTGATACTGTTGAACGCGCTTTGCCATTGCGCTGCAAGAATGTAATTGTCCGGACCTGATTCAAACCCAAAGTCCCGACGGAATGAAGGAACACTGAGCAAGCCACCTCCGACCTAAACAGCATTAAGGAGAAACGTCGGAACGATCAGTCGTCGAAGGACGCAACAACAACGCGATACACGACTTACCTGCGAGTCATATCCCCACAGAAGGGCTCCCATACACATGAACAGACACCAGAACGTCGCCTTCCAGTACACGCGCGCAGCCTTGAGAGGCGAGAGTGCTTTTTCGGTGGCAGCCGCCTCTGCAAGGACAGCAAAGTTGTCGTATGGTGGGCAATCTCCTTTGACTATGCTGGCAGCATCTTCGACGTGGGATGCAGACGGATCGGGTTTCTCTGTGTGCGCCATGGCGGAGTCTCGCTGTGCTTAGGGACACGCTGGCAGTCGGTGGCCGAGGACGGTGTGTGGGAGCACAGCGCTCGTCGTCGAAGCGCGGGAGTACTTATACGGCCAAGAAGACGGGTTGAGGACAGACCCAGGGTCTGAAAATACATCAAAAAATGTTGGGGTGCATGGAGCACGCTGCAGGCGTACCTGAGTGGACGACAGATCGAGGATGTCACAAGGACGACTTTCCACGCGGTGAGCCTTATTCCGGCACGTCTCGCTAGCTCGCGACCCTCAGCTGACGACCTCCGTTTCCGAGTCCGGAGGGAGGTGCCACGGGGAATGCGGGGCAAGCGCCAGCCTCGCTTCGTGGCCGAGATTCGGAACAGCGTCCATCACGATGCCATCTCGTGTCAAGTTTTCGTCCAACTTTCCAAGCAAGGAAGTCTGTCTTGACATTCGCTGCTAGCTCCACTGATCAGCTTGTATGGCTTCACGCGCTCATGTCGACGCGCATTATGGCAGACAGGACATTGGCGTACTTCTGAAGCTGCGTCGAAAAAGGTCCGAATCTGACCGGGTCGACTCACCCGCTCGGGACCCGGGTGTTTCGAAACTGGCTGCATACTTGCAAGTTGCAACTGTAAATGTCCAGCGAAATGATGACATCGACAATATTAATAGCCCATGAGCCGTTCCGACGTCGTTCAGGAACTCCTTGACGACACTGTAGTTCCTTGACGATACCGCTTCCTCACTGTTCACGTCGAATCTGCAACCTTTCCTTGGCTGAGTCGACTTCTGCATGCGCCCAGTTGGATCGCGGAGAGTATGTCACGGTGAAGCTAAGACTATTACCAGCAGCCAGAGTACGTCGCGTTCGTGCGCCTAGAATAATTAGGGATCACTAATGGGCGGCCAGTTGTTTATCCCCAAAGATTTGCGCTGTGCTGCAAATGAGACACCGGAGCCCGAGGAAAGGCACCATGGCCGCATGATGGATGGTAGAGTCGGCCGAACGGGCGTCGCGCCTCGTCGAGTGATGGCGGATACTTTAGCCGACAATTGGCCGCGCCACCCGCCTTGTCGCACTAGCAGCGGCGCCGATCTTGTCACAGCGCCATTGAGTCGTTCGTTAATCGGCCGCACTGCAAGTATTCCGTATACTGACTCCAACGGTCTGCATTCAGACTATCACTTGTTTTTTTCTTCTTCATGCGAACGCGTCCCTCCTTGACTTAGCATTATCTAGTACCTGCTCAGCAAACCCACCTTCGAAGAGCAGGGCTAGATCATGTCTAGTGTGACCATCATGATCTCGCAAGAGCGGTATCGTACTCAAGACTCGGATAACTTTGGATATGAGCTCTCGGGAGAGACATTTACAGCTGCCATGGTCGCTCATCCATCCTCACCCAATTAAGTACTTCTCGCGGCGTCAACGATTTGCATATTCACTTGTGAGTCTAGCCCCATGTACTATCGGTCTTGTGGCGCTGTGGCGCACTCTTCGCAGCTCATTGCGACTCGGATAAGGTTCGATTAGGTGCGTGCTCGCGAAGCATGGTGGGAAGCTTCGTGATTGAGTCGTGACATAAGGTTTCGCAGCGAGCATAAAATTCTTCCTGTCTGAGAGGATTCTGACTTTTCCCACTTCCATCTATGTCTAACTCAACGAGTGATGCGTCCCCGCAAATCTTGCAGGCTGTCTTGAACATTCAACTTGAACTCGGGAGGCTTCGTCAAACAATGGACACGATCAAGGTGAGTCTCGGGAGTCTTCCGAGGTTGAACATCGAACGCTGATTTGGAACTGATAAATGCAGGCTCAGAACAATTCGCTAGCAGCTGAGGTAGCTCAGATAAAGACAGCTTGTACAGAGAAGAACACACAGGCTGTGGGTTATGACGTTAGCATGATGGTGCCTATTTGTGCTGCAGACGTCAAACCAATACCACATCTGCAACCACTGAAGCGAGTGAGTATGGCCTTCTATATTTTGCCAGAGGTTTAATTTGTACTTACTATACTCTATCTTCCTAATCCGTTTTCGAATCTGTATCAGCTGGCGTGCGTGCTCTTACTGCCCCCGAATATACTTTGTTGACTTATTGTCTGTGATAGGAAAAATTTTCGCCCAATGCTCCTCGGAGATGAATCTTTCTGGGATGATTTCCCACATATGGGATTTTCCATCAAGCCAGCCTGGCGGATGTCAAAGAAGGGAAATTTGCATGACTGTACGAAGTCTGGTCTCTGGAGACCACGTTACGACCTGGTAGCGATCCGTTCGGGTCAATGGTTTTATGTTGGTCAATTCGCGCGCATAGCGATCGAGCCACTTAGCGTGGAGACTTTTGTGGCCCTGGAAGAGAAGGTCAGCTTGTTGATTTAATACTACAATTGTTATACTTACTGTTATGACTGGCTAGGTCCGCGATAGAGTTATTGGCTTATCCGGTAGCAAAAGGCATCTACGCGAGATTCGCTCGATGTATGAACGCGGGGAGTTAATGGCGTCCAAGATCAGTTTCAAGCGTATAGGCTTCAATGAGGATGTCAGAAGGTATCTCCTTGACAGTGCGCCGAGCCACGAGAACAGCCCATCTCTTACGACTGGTTTGTTCGACGTGGCTGGCGCACAGCCTCGAGAGGAAGTACTATCGGACGATGAAGACGACGACGAGTAGGATTAAGGTCATTTTCGCGTGTCTCTTTTTTTCTCGTCGAATATTTCATGGATACTCGTCATCACATCCGTACACGATGCCATAATTTCCACAATAGGGTCGAAGATCATTTGAAATACTGAGCTGACTGTTGTCGTCCTCAATCCCAAGCTTTTCTTGTTCGGTCGTCCCCAAACTTCGGTCCTTCTTTGGCCTAAGCTCAGAAAGAATCGATCCGAAGTATGCTCAATAACCGCAATTTATTCTAGCTCTCGGATAAGGTTAGATCGCAGTCAGACCAAAGCGAAATCAGGAAGTTACGAAGCCTTCTGGACGGCCTCGTGGTATGGTCATGGTGCATATAAAGTTTCGTAGCAAGTGTGAAGGCTGGCACACAACCCAAGGGATAACCACGATCTTTATGATGTCCTCGTTGCCAGACAACGCGTCTTTGCCAGTTCTGCAAGTTGTCCTTAATATCCAGCAAGAACTCGGACGTCTTCATGAACGCGTTGAATCGATTTTGGTGTGCTTGTTTCGTGTTTGAGTTGAATGCCGCTGGCTGAAATTGTTGCGGTGTACTAGGAGCAGAATGCCGCAATGAGTGCTGATATCGCTACAATCATCGCAACGTTGGTGCCAAGTCAAGCATCTGTTCCCGTACAAAGTACTCAGACAATAACTCAATCCATGATTGAAGGAGCGGATGTAATCCCCATTTGCTCTGCAACTGAAAGTCCGAGAAAGCGTCTCAAGATCCTGAAGCCGGTTAGTAGAAGTCTGGCCTAAGGTAGCATGTAGCTGATCTCATCCTCACATCAATCATGTTATGTCACAGTTACTGTAAGCACCTACGATCTAAACGAAGTACCGATTCTAAATTCGTCTAGTACCCAGAACCTAACGGCAATAGTCCTCAGGAATGAGACTGTGTGGGACAATTTTCCTCAGTCAGGTTTCGCCATCAAGCCCACTCGCACGCGGACGAAGAAAGGAAAATGGCAAGACAGCTCAAACAAGAAACTTCGCAGGTCGTATAATGACTTGGTTGTACGGCTGTCTGACCGATGGTACTATATCGGTGGATATTCTCATATTTCGACGGAGCTGTTAGATAAAGAGTCTTTCATGACGCTCCCAGCACAGGTATTTCGATCTGTCACTCAACGACTTCTAGTACTGAAACGTTTTCCAGGTCCGTGAGGCAGTCATTCGTGCTTCTGGTCACCAGAAGTATTGGGCAGAGCTTCATAAAATGTACGAAAGTGGGGAACTGACCGCAGTGAGGATCAGATTCAAGCGCGTTAAATTTAATAAGGAGCTTGGAAAGCTTCTCCTTGACACTGCGCAGAGCCATGGGGACAACTTAGTTCTCAGAGTTGGCTTGTCCGACGCGGCTGTTGCGCAGAATGAAGGAGCGCCGGAGGAATCCGACGACGATTCGGATTAAAGGTTGCTTTACGTTGGATACATGCTTGTTATTTGTTCTTCTCTGTGACTTTGTCTCTATTTCTCTCATGGTACGGCAAATTTTGAGTAGCATTACCGGGTATTGACATGTTGCATCCAAAACGATACCTCAAGGACCAGTCGCTCATGTTTGGTAGCTTGGCTCTTTGCTTACAACACCGAGCTCCTGTATATAAAAAGCTGTATGATTTATATCTTGCGATATACATATTCTGCAATCCAAGTCCTCACAGTAGTTAGGTTTTTGTTATCCCAGTTGCGATTGGTAAAGACCTGCCGCGGACTTAGAATTCGCCGCCATTGCAGTACCAGATGTCGCGCGCTTCATCATCGTGCTTAAAGTTTTGTTCTTAGCGAACAATCGTACAACGTCGTTCCATGATTAAATATTAGCAACTGTGAGTCTCAGAACGTCGTGTATTATACGATTGCTCAACGTTTTCTAGGAATCGTCAGGTACAAATGGTCGTCCTGCGGGGTGACATAGTCACTTGGAATTACTTTCCTGAGACGGGGAGCCTCTTCTTCAAACCTACACGAAACCAGTCGAAGAAAGACAAGTGGATGGATCTACCATACAATCTACGCCACAAACGCGTAGAGGCTGTAGCAATGTAGCATGCATCGCGGACCAGTGGTACTACATTGGTACCTATGAGTAGTGACTGTGACTAAACAAATCACTCCAGAAACTTTCGCAGCACTCCCACTTCAGGTACGATCGTTCATTATTTATAACCCCGCGTTGCGACTTGATACTTCTTAGACTCGCTCATCTATTATTCGATTGACTGGCTCCAAAACGTTCTACAAAGATTGTCAATCCATGCATGAGACAGGCCAGCTAGCTCTGCGAAAAATCAAATTTGAATGTGTGGGCTTTCTCTAAGAGCTTGGCGAGCTCCTCCGTGTGGCTACATCACATTAGGACGCCGGGTTCCAGCAAAGTTCTGGGAGATGAGACTCAAAACGACGACGAGACCCCCGGAATTGACTTTGAATGAGCCGGGGATGAATGCAGCGTAGCCCTGTCTGCATCTATATATATCCCCAAATTCATTGCGCCAGTGCTTCATTTTGTGTCCATGAAAATGTTGCTCGACCAAGTCCAACAATCCTGAACGTCAAGCTTGAACTGCTCTTCTACGTGCTCGAATGAGTTGAGTTAGTCACCAGATCTTGATTTAGCGGAATAAGTATCATTGACACAAACTGACGACAGTACATCTCCGGAAGTAATACAGAGGTGCTATACATGATTATTCTTTCCGTTCCCTCGGAATATTACCATGACCCAGGCACCTGCGTGGGTGAAAGTGACTCGATAGATCTAGGGCGAGCAGATCCTGCAGGGCTCCGGGTCCCTGTCCTCACCACCTCCTCGTCGTGCTGGAGGTTTAGCTCCAAGTCCAATCTGAGCGCAAGCTCCAAGTCCTCGCACTCCCTCTCTGCCTCTTCCCGCTGGCGCCTTTTCTCTTCATCCTCTAGCTTCTTGGCCAGTTCCTCGTCATTTGCTTGGACGTCGCTGTCTCTCCTGTTGGCTACAACAAGATGCCGAGGAGCAGGAGCTGGCCGGCGTGGTTCAGAGATGCTCAGGCATAGGTGGGGATGACCCGGCGTTGACGTATGCATACCCTCCGGCTCGTCGGGTAGCGGCAAGGGTGCGGAGTAGCGCGCTGTAAGAGCGGGTGAGCTTGTAATCTCCACCTCGGGCATGGCAGGCGGAGGCGCGTGGGTGTATATGAAGGGATGTACAATTTGCGAAGAGTCAACGCGAGTTGGTGGTGTAGGTCGTGATGAGGCTGTAGCATGTACGTATGCATGCGGAGGTGTACGGGGAGGGGATGCAGAATAGCGGCTGTGCATAGGATTCTCGGATGAGAGGAGATTATGCGCACGCTGGCCTAACCCCGGAGACGGTTGATCTCTAGGAGGGTAAGATCTGGATGCGGCCGGATATGCGAAAGGGGGAGAAGACTGAGGAGACACCACCATCGAGGTTCGATGCGGTGAGTGGGGAGGCGGGGATGACAAGCGAACCTGCGCTCCGTATCCGGGCGGATGTGGTTTCTCACTGTAATGTACATGCGACTTCGGGTTTCCAGGTCGGAGCATATCCGGAATGCTGTCAGGAGCAACACGTTCCTGTGGTATTGGAGGAAGAGCGTCATTACGTGATCGAGGCGAGGTGTGAGGCGAACTGCGGGGAGAGCCCCGTGGCGACATGTGGTTAGAGGGAGCACTTAAATGTTGTCCAGCCTGAATCACAGGGGCGAGGCTGGCTCTGACAGGAGCAGGAGCTGTCGGAGTATGTGGAGGAGAGATTGGTGTAGATGGAATCTTCGACGGTGTCTTCAAATTCGAATACGCATATGGTTGTGTCTGACGCTGCAGCCTCTCGGAAATGAGCATTTTGGTGGGGCGGCGCTGCAAAGGGGCAGGACCTGCTGCAAAGTAGGTCATTTCGAGATAGATTTCTCCACGATAGAGCTGATCAACTTCGAGTTGGACCCAATCTACAGAACTTGGTGTAAGTACGCTATATGTAGGAAAGCCAAGAAATTTACCGTCAAATTCGCCCGTGCGCAACGTCTCTGAGATGTCCACTTTGCCCTTTCCGATGATTTCATCGGCACCAGGCTCCTTTCGCCAACATGAAATCTCTAGTGTTCTGTCCTCTTGGGAGGTGCTCCTGAAGATAGGGAAACGCAGCTCTTCATCCCAGAGGGGATGCTGGCCGCCCTTAACGTCGACCTCTGTTTTCTTGGTCTTACCGTGGATGGTGGCTTGTGCGAAGACGTCCTGCTTGTATATGAGGTGTTTATCGGGAAGATTCTTGGCTTTGAGAACGACGACAACGAGGGTACCAAGCTCTTTGTTCATAGCGTCCTGAGAGTCCAAGAACAAAACGATATCACTAGATTAGTGTGTGGGCACCGTTCCGGAGTCCGGATCCACTTGGAAGACGGAAGTTGTTGAGAGATGATATACATTCGTCTTCGCGAGGAGCATTGATATAAATACAAACGTGCGCTGTGGCTACTGGTGATTGGCAGCTCTCAGACTGAGTGGAGCGCAGGCCGTCTTGTGGCACTGGAAGGAACAAAGGACGACGACAAAGCTGTGACGACTCGGACCAACTGCCACAGTGCGATCGAGGCCAATTAGCGTGCAATGATCACCTGACTAGCAGTAAGCCCCACATGCCAAAAATGGAAGGTGTAATGGGATCCATGATCTCAGGTGCCCTTCGAGTCAGGTACAAAGCAGGCTGCTTCACTCGGAATCCGCTATTTTCGCGCTTTCTACTCCGAGTCCCTCATCTTCGGCCAATATCTGCACGACTGTTTTCCCCCCATCCGACTCGCACCTACTCTCAGCTATCATACGCCATGTACCCCCCTATCCAGCCGTATGAAACTGGGATGCTGAAAGTGTCCGACATACACACGCTCTAGTGCGTATTATATACCGTTCATTCGTGCTAGATAACACAGTGCTCTACATCTAGCTACGAAGTGAGCGGAAACAAAGAGGGAACACCAGGTACTCTATCTAATTGACTGACTGTCCACACCTTGGATGCACTAACCATCCAATAGTTGTCTTTCTCCATGGTGCGTACAATTTGCAGATTCGGCTCCCGCAGTTCTGTGATCACCAATTTCATGCGAATTTATCAGGCGGTCCTGGAAATGGTACAGATGCTAAGGATCGTTGTTACTTCAACCCGGCCAAGTACAAGGTGCGCTTAGCGTGACCTACTTCGTTATCCAAATATCTTAACGCGTGCCCAGATCGTTCTCTTTGATCAGCGCGCTTCGGGAAAATCCACTCCGTACATACATCTCTTTTCAGTGTTATTTAATTCCAGTCCTGATTTCTTGCAAGGACGGCATCCTTGGAGGAGAACACCACCTGGGACCTCGTCAAGGATATCGAGAAAATCCGCCAACACCTTGGCATCGATAAGTGGCACGTTTTTGGTGGCTCCTGGGTATGCCCAATCATCCTTAAATAGAATACAATTGCTGACGGCTCGACCAGGGATCTACCCTAGCGCTGACATATGCACAGGTCTGTCCCTTGTGACAGCAGTGGAGAAGCTAACAGCGTGTGAATGCATGCATGCAGTCTCACCCAGATCGAGTCAAGACCATGATTCTCCGGTCGGTTTCCCTTATTTCCAAATTACATTCTCATCGGCTGATTTTTGTAAACCCGACAGAGGGATTTTCACTCTGCGCAAGAGGTACAGGCACATCTATCTATGGGCCCTGGCCTTTTGACAACGACTATAGTGAGCTTCGCTTCTTCTACCAAGATGGCACATCGCACCTCTTTCCAGACGCATGGTTTGTCCCCTTGTATTTACTTGGCCAGTTAATGACATGATCATACGCATGTGTGGGTAGGCAGGAGTATCTGGAGCCGATCCCAGAAGCTGAACGCCATGACATGGTCACGGCTTATCATGCACAGTTGAATTCTGCCGATGAAGAGACGCGCCTGAGGGCGGCGAAGGCCTGGTCCAAGTGGGAGTGAGTGATTGTACATGTATGTGTCAATCGGGTATTGACACATTCACCAGGATGGCAACCTCAAAGTTGTATGTCGATCCCGCGCAGATCGCTCAAGTGGAGAACGACCGCTGGGCAAAGTAAGCTGACATATGTATCGGTTCAAGGTGTTCGCTAATTAGCATTCTATGTAGCGCCTTTGCTCGCATAGAAAACCACTACTTCGTCAACGACGTAAGTGTTTTGCGACGTTCAGCGAACTTGTGCCGGACGATGAACGCTCATTGACGCCAGGGCTTCATGAGAGACGGTCAATTGCTCGAGAAGCAGGAGATCGATAAGATGTACATCTCCGTGTCTCTAATCATCTTCGGGATTTACTGAAACTTTTGTCGCACAGTCGCCACATTCCATGCATCGTTGTGCAAGGGCGTTACGACGTAGTTTGTCCGGTGCGTGTATTCATCTCCGAAGGAAATGTGTTCTCACTATGTTGTCCTGTAGGCGACTACCGCTTATGATCTCAAGCAGGTAGGCGGTTCAAGTAAATCATCTATAGTAATCTAAGCATCGAATCCAGGTCTGGCCGGAGATCACACTTCATATAGTCCCTGACGCAGGACACTCAGCGAGAGAGCCGGGAACTGCTAAGTTACTCGTGGCGGTGAGCAAGCATCGTGATTTTGCTGGAACACTGAACTTGATTCCTATGCAGGCTACCGACAAATTTGCTGGGATCTGAACTTGTGCCTATTCAATGAGGACCAAAGGGTATCTAAAGATAAATAGAGCACGATGTAGATATTGTACAGCAGTTATGGCCGTTGTGCTATACGGCTAGGTCACCACCCTGACAGCTGAACAAGGTTGCTTGGCTCATTGTGCCACATGTGGCATGTACAAATAAGAACAAACAATAGCAGCGCGACTGCAGCGTGACCACCGCGCGCGAACCATCCACAATCCTCACTTTAACCTCACTTCTCTGTTACACGCGCTGTCCGCGAGGCTACTCTGCCAAAAATCATCTATTGCTGCGCGAAAGCACCTATCTCATCAGACTGATAGTCCAACCTCACATCCACCTGCTGGTCACCAGCTACTGCTATAGCCACCTCGTGCGGATTGAAGTGTATTCTCCAAGTACATGTCATTCTCGAGCACGCCTTTAGGTCAAGGCAGACGTCTCGATCACCACACGTTTCTTAACAAGCCGAATCCAAGGGATAGTCGCGCTCCCCATTCCCCGCCTCGTCGTGCAATACCAGCATCCTACGCGTACGGGTGTGTGCTTGCTCACAGATTGTTTACATGGGCTGCGCCTGACATCAGATTAGAGCCCCTTCACTCAGCACGCAATCTCCTCCAAAGCCGGGTAAGTCAGCGCCCCCAGAGGGTGAGCACTCCGACGACCAATACGAGCCCGCCCTCGTCCGCTTCGCGCGACTCAAGCAACACGAGCAGGCCCAGCTGCCCCATTCCGGCGCACCTGTGGCCGCACAACAACCCCACGTCTCTCCTCACCCCGAGAAGTGGAGTGTCAAAGACACCTCTGTCAATATTGCCAGTGCGTTCCATCAAGCGGTCACCTCTGCAGACGACCACACTGTCATGCCTCCCAACCCGAACGATGCCTGGGTGTCTGGTGCCTACAGGCAGACCGTACCCCGGAGTACATCTGTGGAGTACGAGAAGGAAACCCAATCTACTGCCAATCGTCGTCTCGCTCCACCACCGAACCGGAATACGGCCAACCGCGCAACGAGACCCGTGTCCAAGTCCGCATCAATGCGACATGTGGTGCCGGATTCGGAGGGCGAAGATGAGCCTTCCGGCGGGGCCAGGCGCGGTAAGAGTCCATTCGAGCAGATCGTAGAGGTCTCGAGACGTATCATGCCAGTCTCGTTTCTGATGCGACAACGATCGGTGGAGCCAGATACGAGCCAGTCACAACTTAATGGTAACAGCGTACTGAACGAGAGCTCGAGTTACGACTACTCGGCTGAGGAGCGGGAATACTTAGCAGCTACATCCGCTGCGCAAAAACCCCAGCCGAGGCGAAATACGGCAGCGCATAAGCGCAATCGTATGTCCATGGACAACAAGGCGTATAGGCCGACCATGTCTGACCTGGAGGAGTCCGACGAAGACTTCGAAATTCACGATGGGAAGCGCACACGCAGGAAAAAGAAGAAGAGTGGTGCTGCCGGAGGTCCTTTGACGACGCTTCCTGTGGCTGGATATGATAAGAGGAAGAAACGAAGGAGAGCGAACGGGAAGACGAACGGCGCGGAAGACGATGATGAAGAAGAGAGCAGTAGCGAGCAGGAGCAGGAGCAAGAGCAGGAGGCCGCAGGCGAACAGGTGCGCATATACCGTCGTGTGACGCATCGCCGACCTGATAGAAACATTGCGTCAGCGATCACAGCGCGGCACTACGCCAGCTGTGCGTCCGTCTTCGCTCGGGCGAAGATCGCAACCGTCCTCACGGCCGCATTCGCGTGCCGTCTCTCAAGAACCTATTTCTTCACCAGGGGATGTGACCGACTACGACAGACCAATGGACGTGGAGTCATTGCAGCCAATAGAAGAGATTGACGAGGACCTGGTCATCGATGGTATCGATCCAGTGATGCGCAGATCGTCATTTTCCATTGGAGCGTCACTAGGTAGAGGTGTAAATGGCCTTTTCCGTTTGGGATGGGCTATTGTCCGCCTTATACTGGGTTGTTTGGCCTTCATCGCACGACTATGCGGCAAAATTATTGGACTCACTATCGACGTGTTCATCAATCGACCTGCGCAGTTAATATCAAGCATAGACCCCGCGCCTTTGGCCAAATATGTGGTTGTCGGCCTCACAATTTACTCAGCATGGCATGCACTTAACCATGGGTGGCTAGATCTCTCTGTGCTTTCATCACGACGACTACCTTCTCATACGCCATACCAACCACCTGACATTCCCGTCTCCAACCTTGGTGATCTTTCGGATCGATTACAGCGTTTGGAATCTGCTCTTGCGAAGTTCTCTTTGGATAACGAGCGGTTGCGGTCGCGGGACGAAGGTAGTCGCAGCGAACTGACTAATCGTATGGTCACTCTAGAGTCTGAGGTTCACAAAGAGAGCCTGCGTGCCATAGATATGGAGACAAAGTACAGAACATCAACCAGCATCGCGCTACAGACATTGAAACAAGAGGTTAATTTATTGAACACGCAAATCCAAGCAAATAAGCAGACTGAATCGCAGAATGGCCCAATGTTAACTAGCGACGAGGAGGCCCGGGCGAAGCTACTAACATTGGAGAAGCGTCTCGGAAGCGCAGAGCACGATGTCAAGGAAGCTCTCGAACTGGGCAAGAATGCCGCCAAGGTTGGCGGATCCACTGGTATTGCAGCAGCGTGGTGGAATAAACTGGCTTCCGGCAAGGGAGGTGCATCAGTCGTAATCAAGTCGACTGATGGGCAGGATGTCACATCGCTCATTTATGACATTGTCCAAACATTTGTGTCACTGCTATCGAAAGACACGCTCGCCCGCCCCGATTATGCCCTCTACTCCAGTGGTGCCCAGGTCATTCCCTCGCTCACGAGCGAGACATACGAAATCCCGGCGTCGAACTGGAGGCAGCACGTTCTTGGTTTCATTACTGGGAATAATGGTGCAGCAATTGGCCGGCCACCGGTAACCGCTCTTCACCACGAGATTCATAATGGCCATTGTTGGCCATTCCCTGGTGCCAGTGGACAGCTGGGCGTCGCGCTCGCTGCGCCAACATTCATCTCTGATGTAACGATCGACCATGTCGCCAAAGAAGTTGCCACGGATATGCGTTCAGCTCCAAGGCAGATGGAATTATGGGGCCTGGTCGAGGGCAAGGACAACATTGTTCGTCTTGCTGAATGGCGAGCAGAACGTGATGTGCGGCAAGCGAGGGCGCGTGACGAGGCGGAACTTGCGGGCGTGCCCTACGTTGAGACTCCAGAGCCGGTATATCCTCCGATGCTGCCGCGGACGCCAGAGTATATTCAGTTGGCGAACTTCACGTACAACATCCATGCGCCACAACATATCCAGACTTTCCCCGTCTCAGATGATACTCGGGAACTGGGTATCGACTTCGGCGTTGTGGTACTCCTGATCAAGAACAACTGGGGCAGGGATGACTTCACATGCCTCTATCGGTTACGCGTACATGGAGAGCAGATGGGAGAGATCCCCCTGCCATATCCAGAGGGTTACGTGGAGTCATAGGAGGACGTGATTTACAACAATGGCTATCTTGACGACATGTAACGACATTACCCTCTTCATCTCTCGTTTACACCTTACTTATCGTTCCTCTGGCTGGTAGTTAAGCAGTTTTTTTTACGTCTACTATATATTGCTATCTGCTCCGTATACCTGTTTCACCTGTCTTCTCGCCGTTTAATCTCGCTCTCGCTGACCGCGATACATCTCTGCTGTGACAGGCTGTGCTCAATGTACTATTACTCCAAACGTCAGTTCAATCATAATCGGGGTCAAATTGAATCTGGAAATCATCGAACGTTACAAAAATTCTACGAGATGGGTACAACAAAAGGCAAAGATGTACATATTTGACACAGTGTTTGGTGGGGGAACTTGGACAGACGTCAGATACAAGTACAAGGAATTAATGCATACGTATTACGACGCGAAGCTCTCTTATTCATCATGTGCATATAGCCTGCAGGATGTAGGTCGCGAGTACTTGAGTTATCGACGCATCATACCTTAGGACTTATTCAGAAGACTAGTCATCATGTACATCTGCCCCATGAACTCCTCCAGATATTTTCGCGCTTTGGACTTGACAGTGGTTCCATCCGCATTTCGAATATCAGCGTACTCACTACAGGCATGACGCGTGGTATATTCACGCCGGATCGCGGCGGACAGATCCCAGATGCGGCGGCGCGCACGCAAGGCAGGCATGCGGTGCACTTGGGAGAGGTAAAGGAACCAGTCACCGTGCATGGACGAATGTTCCGGGTGAGCCATAGGGATGGAGGTCGCAGCTGCGACCTTATGCTCATGCTTGTATAGGAGGGACCGACACGCTTCCGCGTATTCTGCTGGGAGAGGGACGGCCCATCCGAGGCCAAGGACACGAGTACGTGCTTGCGGTTGGAAAGTCGTGAGTGCATGGTAGCGGAAGAAGCGGCATGTAGAGAGCAGGGCCACGAAAGATTTGTTGGTGAAGTAGGGAAGTAGAAGGTGTAGGATGTCGAATGGCTGCCGGGTCAAAACACTTTCCTGAGTGCTAGCATCGAAGGCTAAAACGAGGCGCTGGGGGGATACATTTGAGTGAAAGCGAGGGAAGCTAAATTGCACTAGGATAAGTGGCGACAGTAATGCAGAAAAGAAAAGAACATACACATCGGGCCTAGACAACGTCCAATCAAGGCCGCATGCTTTGAACGTAGCCCAATCGAATTCATACATTTCGGTCTTAGCATTGAGCTTCCAAAATGGACGCGTATCAACTTTGTCCTGGCCGACAGCTTCGTAGTCGAAATCCTTGAATCGTCCAGCGTTAGGTCCACGTTGTGTGGGTCCCAAGACCTGCTCGATCAAGCACAACTGGATGATAGACTTGAACGATAAATCTGTAGCCTCAAACATCTCCCGCAAAATGGTGGCGCAGACCGTATGAAGAGCGACGATCTACGGCGTTTGTCAGAATCTAACAGCTAGGAAAGTGAGAGGTACGCGCACAGTTCCTGCCTCCGATTCCCAAGCGACATTGATAATCAAAGGGATTTGGGGGCGGTTTCCAAATGTTCCCGTCTCTATGGACGCGAGTTGAGGAAAAATATAATAGAAAATTGAGATGAGGCCCACGGAAGTACTCCATAATGAGGCATCCTCCAGGAACATTTCGTCCAAGGACGAAGCCCCACTGCAGGTAGTTGTACTGCTTCTCTGTGAGCGTGCCCGGTGGGAGAGGACGCAGGTTCTGCGAGCGGGGAGTGGCAGTGAACGGCAAGCGACAAAGACTGCACGACATGGATTGTGGTCGGGACGAATGGGAGTAGGGAAGGAAGTTGAAGAGAGGTGGAGAGCTTAAGTACTGTCCTTGGTTCGGCAGTGGCCAGTGGCTGCTTCTCGATCAGTTCATTTTCCTTCTGCCCAGTGATCATCGGTGCCCTTTCATGTATGCTGCTACCTCCATGTCTTCGGTATTGGATTCACGCCCTCCTCTAGTCTAGAAACCAACACGTCTGCAGCTTGATACGAACATATTAAAATAATCACTCACATTCGCCGCTCTCCGTTGCTAGCTACAAGAATCGACCTACCCTTCTCTTTATGAAACATCCGGGCCAGTGGAAAGTTGCACTGGCTCGTTCAGAAACCAGGAGCTATTTCGGTGCTCGAAATACCTCGCCACGGCACCAGAATATATCCCAGATTTCAATCGCCCGCTCTGTGTGCCACACAAGTCCAAGACAAGCCAAAACACTTGCATGAAAATCAAGAATACACCCACAGATGCGACACACTGATGATACAATTCACTCATAAGATCGACGAAACCCTCACCGTCGACTCCCGAAACTCCCAAACCCGCTCCCTGTCCTCCCCAACATGGTGCCCGATACAGTCCCTTCTGGCTCTTTCACGGGTGACAGCTCCGTCGGTATATTCAGCCCACCGTCAGTCTAAACACATTCAGTCAGTCTGGAAAACAACACGCGTTCACCTTGTTACACACCTGCGCTAGCTGGTCCCAAGCAAAAGACGTCGGCTGGGCAGTGGGGAATAGATTGATCTTCCGCTTTTTCTTCTTTGGCGTCGCTTGTTCGTTGTCTGAGTTCCCTTGTAAGGGTGCCTGGTCAGATACACCCTTTTTGGCCTGTGCCTGTGGTCGTTTGTTCTTTGGTTTCGGCGGCGATTTTGAGCCCGAGACTACCCCATGCGTAGACTTCTCTTTAGACTTCGGTTTCGTCTTCCGAAGGGGTCCTTCGTCTCGCTCGCTCCCTTCGGCACCATTGGCGCCTCCTTTCCCGTCACTCCCTTCCTCCTCTTCCGGCACTACCTGTTTACGGGACTTTTTCGGCGCTGGCCGTTTCTCAACGGGCTCATCTTCGAGTACATCGGCTTTGCGTTTTCCTTTTCTGTCCGCCTTGGGCTTGGGCTTTGGTCTTGGCTCGGGCTCGACAATTTCCGCCTCGCTAGTCGATGACGGTGCCTCCTTTTGCTTCGCCCGGCCACGACCAGATTGCTCCTCGGTTGACTTAAGCTTATTCTTTTCTTTTGGTCGTTTGGCGAGTTTGGGAGACGCTGCTGCTCGCTCCGCACGCCCGGAAGTTAGTTTCTCCACCTCAACAATCTCTTCAACATCAGAGATCTCATCATGTGCTATGTTCTTTGTCGGCGCTTTCGAACCCGTCGCTGTCTTAGAAAACGAAGGCTCCGTTGTTTTCCGTTGCGGAGACCTCGAGGTTGAGTAGGATGCAGATATGACCACTTCCTCGACATCTGACACAGGATCCATACGAAGCTTGTTGGCAGGTCTTCGCACGTGAGACTGCACGAGTAGGTTCAGCCACTGAAATATAGTCTACAGAAGATTGACTAGGTCTTACCTGCTCGAGCCGTTCCTCCGATGCTCGAGTTTGTGCATATTTCTCCTTCTCAGCCTGCAGTTGAGCTTTAAGTGACACAATCTCTTCTTCCGCTTTTGCGAGCTGTCCGGTGGAATCACCTTGTTCACCTTCGCTCGCTTTCATTTGCGCTTTGAGGGCATCGACCTCCTCCTCAGCTTTGGCCAACCGATCCTTCCACTCATCGACCTCAGCTTCAGCGCGTTCGGCAGCATCTTGAGCCTCTTCGATCGCTTTCTGCCAGTGTAGTATAAGTATCCACAATTACAGGCAGCGCACAACTAAACCCACACCGTGTCACGATTAGAGGACGCAACACGGAAGACTCACTCTGTACTCATCCAGCGCAGCCTTATATTTTTCTGTCTTCTTTTTCGCTTTTTCAGCTATTTCTTCTCTGTCTGTGGCTTTCGCTGCAGCTTCCTCTGCCCGAGTCTCAGCTTCCTTCACCCGCACTTCGAGTTCGATGCGCTGTCGTCGTAGTGTCTCTATTTCTGCACCCTCACGATTCTCCAAGTTGCGCCATTTCTCTAGCTGCCTGCGGAGTTCGGCCACAGTACGCTCGGCTTCTGAATGTTTCGCCTCCAGCTCTGAGAAGGATGATTTGAGTCCATCCAAATGCAATGCAGTGCGTTCAAGTTTTGTGGCGGTGGTGCTGGACGATGCGACGAGGGCGGTGTGCTCCGCTCGCAGCTTGGCAAGTGCATCCTGCAGTGCAGCCACAGCAATAGGAAGCGGCACAGCGTCTGGCGTTCACATCTGGGCAGAATGCGTTGGAAGTGCGAGTGTGGACGTACCTCTACTGCCTCCTTGTCTTTCATTGTACTGTGGATCTCTATCGCCTTGTCGCGTAGCTGTTCCAAGAGGTCCGCGCATTGTGCCTCTAAACCATGCGCCTTGTTCTCAAACTCCTCGCTCAGTCCCTGAGACTGTTCTGCATGCTGGGCACGAAGATCCTCCGCTTCACGCTCAAGCTGGCAAATGCGGGATTCCAGTTCGACCTCTCGCCGCTGGAAAGCGACGAGACGGTAGTCGCGCTGCAGCCGAGCGAGGCGCTCCCGCCCCGTCTCTGCGCGCTCCAGAACAACCACGGCACGTTCATGGTCGAGCTCCGCAGCAGTCCGCAGGTGCGCAAGACGGTGGGCTGCCTGGAGGGCGTCGCAACCCACCTGCCACTCGGAGCGCTCTTGCTTCCATCGCAAATGCATAGCCGCGACAGCTTCCTTGCCACGGCCCTCCTCTTCAGCAACGTTCTTCTTCAAATGAGTAATAGTTTCTTCTAATTTGCGGTTCTGGTGGACAAGATCCTCGATGTGAGCTTGCTGCTTCTGGATCATACCCTCGAGAGGCGCAGACGAAGGCGTCGAGCGCAGTGGGGTAGGAGCCCTTCGAGACATCATCATTGACCGCCCAACTCCAAGTGGGCGAACAAGTATTCAAGCACTGCCAGAGTCCCAATACGCAAAGAAGACCCAAAGGAAGATCCAATAGGGCAAAGCAAAGAGATGAGCGGCATAAGACGCGTATTATCGCGGGGCTAGTCGCGTGGGGATAACACGGGCACGTGCTCTCCCAGCAGAGGCTTGCCTGTTTTGGACATCATCGTTCGCAGCACGCCACCGCCTTCAGCAAGGCCAAGAGTGGAGATGTCTCCAACCAGAAAGCCAGTCCGTAACATCAAAGTCAAGGTTCCTAGACACAACTCTCAACGCCTTGGCCCTGCTGTGACTGCACAAGTCGAGGCCTTCGCTCGCGCAGATCGAGTGCGCGTCGATATTCGCCAAACCGCCTACGACTCATCGAGCGCACTTGCTCAAGCTATCGTGAGCATTTCCTGCTGGGAGATACCTAAAGTCTCATATCTTACATACAGGAAAGCGCGTCCGAATGGAACTCCCTTCTGTTAACCGCCCGCGCCGATCGGGGCCCACAGTGGGATATCGGTACACAACAGTATGTGACTCAGTTCAACTAACTGGCGTTGTGAGCTCACACGCGACTCTCCAGGTTTCTGGTAGAAGAATATTCAGACCTGTATTACGATCCCACTCCACTTCTTGAATATCAAAAAGATGGTCGACCAGCTGCCGATGGTGAAGACGGCTTGTCAGCGAGAAATGCCGCAAACGACAGACAAGACGTACCAAGCACCCCGAAAACACAATCTCATCGTGCACATAATATGCCCCATCCTGCCATGCACACCCCACATCACCTGCATAGCCAGTCCCAGCTTTTCCCCGGGGGCGCTCAGCCGAACATGGCTTCTCCACGACACCCCTTCTCCGCGCAGGCCTTAGGCGGTCAAGGGATGTCAGGCCAGGGTATGGGCGGTCAAGGGATGGGCTTTGGGGGCATGAACATGAACGCGAACATGGGGATGGGGATGAACCCCATACCGCCTACTCAATTTTATGGTGGCAGTCAGGCGGCGGACTCCCCAATGCGAATGGGCAACGCAGGGATGGGGATGGGAGGAATGGGGATGAACGTGCCGGGAAATATGGGAATGGGTGGCATGGGCATGGGCATACCGGGTGCAGATGGTATGAACATGGGAATGGGCATGGGCATGGGCATGGGTTCGCCGGATCCACGGAGACGTTTGACGAGAGGGATGAGCGGGGATGACGGCTTTGGTGGAATGCATGGTTAGAATTGTTCAAGTATATCTATCATTCCCTCCGACGAGACGCCATCACCTCACGGTATGCCTTTACCTCTTCTGTTGGATTTTTCAACATTGACTGACATCTGGACATGATGCTGCAAGTGGAATTGCATGCATCAAGAATATCAGATCTACCTGGCCATTCACTACGGATCCCATGGGCTTGCAGGGCAAAGATCAATCCTGGGAGTCAGTAATGGTCGGATAAGCCACACGCAACCAGCAGCTCGATAAGATTATTTAGTGGAATCCCTGGATCCGGTGACACTAAAGTACTCTAAGTAGTAGCCTGAAGCTGGTAGCCGTTTATTAAACGGCTTGTAACACCGGATGATGAATGCGAGCATCCCTTTCTTATGACTTGAATACAGAATTCCTCCTATTAATCCGAAGTAATCGATCCAGTACAACAAGATATACGGGTATACGGTAAGTAAGCATAAGGACATAGATCATAGATAAATTGACGTGAAGCGAGCACCAATGAGAATATGAGGCGACTGAGTTCTCCGCCACTACTTCTTCTTACCCTTCTTTCCTGCCTTGCTACCAGATTGTTTAGAGTTTGTGCGTGAATTAATGGCAGGAGCTGTATCAGCCGGTGTACTACTTTCACCACCGCCGGTAGCCTTGCCCTTCTTTTTCTTGTTCTTCTTACCTGTTGCTGCCCACTCGTCTTCCTCTTTGACTTCCTCATCAAGCTGAACTTCCTCATCTCCGTTCTGTTGGTTGCCATCGGGCGCGTCCTCAGTAGTGTTTGCGCCATCTGCACCTGCCGTTCCTTGTTCGTTCTCTGCATTCGGAGTTTGAGTTGCAAGTGTTTCATCCGCCGGCGTCTCAGCGGATGGAGCGTCCGCCTCCATCGTTTGCTCTGCACTCGTTGCCGCTTCCTCGACAGCATCGTTTGTTTCTGTAACCGCTTCCGCCTCTTTCGCGGCAGTAGCAGCAGCAGCGGCATCTTCCCCCGCTTTCTGAGCGGCGTCGGCCTCTTCTTGCGTTTTCTGAGCAGCAGCCTCTTCAACTTTCTTAGCTTCAGCAGCAGTGGCGGCCTCCTCTTCTGCTCTTTGAGTCTCGGCGGCAGCGGCAGCAGCATCATCGTCCGCGACCCTTTGAACGGCGGCGGCGTCTTCGTCTGCTTTTTGTGCTGCTACAGCGGCAACAGCGGCTTCCTCTTCTTGTCGAGCGGCATCAGCAGCGGCAGCTGTTTCCTCTTCAACTTTACGAGCGGCGGCAGCATCCTCTTCAGCTTTACGAGCGGCAGCAGCATCCTCTTCAGCTTTACGAGCGGCAGCAGCATCCTCCTCCGCCTTACGAATGGCGGCGGCAGCCTCTTCCTCAGCCTTCTTCTTCTCTGCGTCCCTTTCTGCGTCTGCGTTCACAAAGCCACCTCCACCCGAGAAAAGCGCGCTTCCCACACCTCCAAGCAAGCCTGCTCCAAACGTGGACTTCGAAGTACCAAAGCCGATACTGGGTTTGGAGCCCCACCCTCCCCAGCCGCTCGAAAACAGCCCTGAGGATGACGTGGTATCAGGATTGGGAGATGCCAGGAGGTCCTGGAGACCCGCCGAGCTTGCGCTGGGTTGGGTGTTGGTGGGTGACTCGCCCCACAAGCCCAGGTCGTTCGAGCCCGCGTTCCAGTTTCCAAACTGTGAGTTCGACTCGGGGTTGGACTCTGCGGGTGCGGGCTCTTCGGCCGGTTGCGGGGGCTCTTCAGGAACAGTTTCAGGTAGGTTCCACGACGGGGGAGGAGGCACAACGGCGTTCTCGATGCCATCAGGCGCAGTCCATTCCGGCCAGGAGCCAGGACTGCTTTCCACTGCAGGGGTTGGAGGGATGGACTCTGCCAAAGGCTCTGGGTCCACTTGGGGCGTGGCAACTTTGGACGCTACCTTGGGTGTAGGCGCTTTCGATGTCGCCTTGGGCGTTGGAACCTTGGAGGCTGCTTTCGGCGTGGGTACTCTCGAAGCTTTCGGCGTGGGTGGTTTCGAAGTCTCTTTGGGTGTAGGTGCCTTTGAAACTTCCTGTGGCGTCGGGGCCTTAGAGAGCACTCTCGGTGACGAGGCATGGGAGACTTCCACGGGAGTAGGCGGCTTCGAGATCTCCTTTGGAGTGGGAGGTTGCGAGACCTTCGGCGTAACAGCTACAGATGTTTCCACAGGCGTTGGGACCTTGGATAATTCTTTGGGTGTAGGAATCCGCGATTCTCTCGCCGTGGGCGCCCTCGACAATTCCTTCGGCGTCGGAGCTTTCGATACTTCTTTCGGCGTTGTAGCCTTCGACATCTCTCTAGCTGTAGGCACGGCTGTCTCGTCTCTCGGTGTCGCCAGACTCGACCTCGCGGTCTCCACCAAAGGCGAGGCGAGCGGTGTCTGTTGCTTCGACGCGGTACCCCACACAGATGAGAGTGTCTCTCCGAGCCTGGTGTTGCCGCTCCTCGTAGAGTCGATCGAACGACCCGAGACGTTGAGCGATCGGTCGGTCTCTCGCATCGCGGGCGCAACCTCCCGTTCCTTACCCTTGTCCACCCGCGCCTCAGACCGCGAGGAACTACGTATCGATGCTGAGCGCGAGTGCTCTGGGCGAGGTTCAGGATGAGGGAGTTTCGGTGAGGCTTGAGTAGACAATGTGCTTCTCGACCTGGCTGGAACGGGGTCACGGGAGGGCGCCCGAGAAGTCTTGTTCGATGGGACAGCTGAAGGAACTTCCGACTGCGACGAAACAACGGTTATGTTATCGTCAGGAGATTCGTCGGGCTCCTCCTCATCAGCACGATGTCCACTCTCATTGTACACGATGGACGCGGGGCCGCTATAAGGAACTCCATTAGCATGACATCGTACTTTGGACCGGTGGATAATACACACTATCTAGTCCGATTCTGACGATGGGACGATACCGGGCAATGTCAGCTGAATGGAAATACGATTCATGAGGCCACCCACGTTGTCTGTCCATTTGATGCGAGCCTTGAACTCGGTCAAGCCAAAGTGAATCTCAATGCTGAATACGATGGTCCAGTATGTTTTCCCATTCCTGCCATGCTTCGATTGTGCACTTCCGGCGAGCGGAGACAGGTCGGCACGTACATAGCACAAGGTGGAGAAGTTCTCTGTTTGTCCCGATTCCGTCACAAGTCAGATTCGCGAGTGGACACATTTCATCTTCGAAATACGCACCTGCACCTCTGAGAATCCACTTAGGTATGGTATCACCGCCGCGATAGCACCAAATTTCGACCTCAAAGACTGATAGCGTTGTCAAGTTTGTCACCTCGGTACAATACTTGCGGCTAAAGACGGTCGACTCCTTCACCTTCACACCCTATCCCATTTCCGTAAATCGGCATGTGACGGACGAATGAAGATAGACACCCACTCGTGAGAGAATGCAATCAAATGCGTCTGGAAGTAGCTTCGGACCTGATGGCAGCTCGAATAGCCTGTGCTGTCTCGAGACGTGCTCTTCGTCGTTGGAGTCGTATTCCCGGAGGTACTCGACACCATACATGAATTTGGACATCCGCGCAGAAACGTGGTGGTCACAGTAGAAACCAATTGCGCCATCTGCGACTGCCTTCGAGCTGGAAACATGGGTCAGACTAAATACAACCTTGGAACGATGGTGGACATACGTTTGGGTATCCGGCCGGCTGACTGTGACATGGAACGGCAACAACATCTCTTGCAATTGGCTGAATAGCCATGGACTGGCTGCGAATCCGCCGACAAGCCACACTGACTGTAAGGGGGGGGCAGACTCCTAGTCAGACCCTCGCGTTCGCCATAATCGATCGATCGAGATCACCTTAACAGCTCCGCCCGACGCGTCAATTTGCGCCTTTATGGATCCAATCGCCGCCTCTATTGAGGGCTCAAACAGCGCGGCCACCTCAGCACTGGAACACATGTTCAGCTCCTCCCGTCAGCAGATTATTGCGCTAGAACCCCGTACCCTGTCAACTTAAGCTGGCCGCCGCGAATACCAGCGGTCATATCCTTGTCCAGTGGAGAGCCAAAGGGCACAAATTGTAGCTCCTTGTTGTCACGGAACAATCGTTTGGTTGTCTCATCGAACCGCTTCGTGATGTGGTCTAGCGAATCCGGGGTGCCGTACTTGGATGCTTTGAGCTTCTCTGTACAACGGAAGTCAGCCCACAGCGCTAGTGGGAGAGCATCACGAGAGCACGGACCTCCAAAGAACGCCCGCGCCCTTCTGCTCACAAACACGGATCCAGCAAAGACACCTAGGCAGATATCAGATATCGAGGCTTCGTGAGCTGCGACCGGGGTACGTACAATCTGGTGGTGCAATCTCCTCGATGACAAGGGGTGCCGTGCCGCGTATCGCGTAGGAACTGATATCGAGCGTTCCGCCTCCTGCATCTGCCACGATGAACCCATGACCCGAAGGATTCTGCAATGTTTGATCGATATCCATTTCAAATGGACATGCTCTAGCCAATACGCACCTGGAGCACATCTGCCGCCAGCCCGTTCAAGACACACGCATGCAAACTCGCTTCCCCCTCTGTCACAAATCGTATCCGGGACTTGCCCTCGTCCGTGTCCGGAATCAGCCCACCATACACTGCGGCCCTGCGCATCTTTGTCTGCTGCGCGCCTTCCCAGCCATTCGGATGGCTGAGCACAAACTGGATGTCGTTCTCGACCGCACGCCAGAGCGTTGGTCCGTTTGCGTGAGTGTCGACGATGAAAGAACGCGTGCAGCGGAAGAGGTACGCGAGGAAATCGCCAAAGACGTCCACCGCGGTCTTCCCTTGCGGGAGCGGAGCAAGTCGCATCCCATTCATTTTGAGTTTCATGGCCTTTGGCCGGAGACGCAGTTTGAAGCTGCGGTACGTCAGCAACACTCACAGGTGGCCAATGCTGTGACTCACAGCTCGGCCTTGATCCAGCCTTCATCTTCCGCCTCTGCGACGATCGTCGAACTTTCTGCTTCTGCGCCCGCCGCAACCATCTTGCCTTGTCGGTCATAGTACATTATTGATGGAATCTTAGAGTTTCCGGCAACATGTTCCTGTCCGGGGAACCTACACGAATATGAAGTCATCGAAACACGTTCATGAGTGGAGGCACGTACCGAGTAACGCCATGAATCTTGGGAACCTCGCCGGGTTCTAGAATCGCGTATGAAACGCCGCTGAATGTCGTCCCTATGTCGAGTGCGAGTGCAAGGCTTCGCGTCTGCCCGTTGTAGGGCTTACGGGTGCCCGTTGCGGACTTCATGAGGGATGGGAGGAGAGGGAGCGCACCGATGGGTTTCACGGTGAAGGGACAATATCAAGGAGCGATAACGGTGAGGAAAGAGGTTGCGCAAGCGGGGAGAAGAGGAGATATATGGTCCGGGCGGGGGAGAGGGATACGGATTGGGCGAAGAAAAGAAAAGCACGAGGCATGGCTGGGGAAATTTGTTCTCGTGGACTGAAGAAGCCATTGTTGGGCGATGTGCCGGGTCAGACGCGTTACGTAAGATACACGCCTCTGCAACGCGGTGGTGGCGAGGTTGATCGTCTCAATCCAGAGACGCGTCCGCCTCTCTCGCTCGCAGTCGCCGCATCCCTGGCAATCCATCTCTCATTTGCGCCCTTGCACGGATCCATCTGTCGGGGAAGACGTCGAGACAGGCTCTCTCAACCGACATCAGCTTGGAATGTGGCATTTACTGGCACTGCTCTGGCCTGGAGGAAGCCTGCCAGCATCAGAGCATGCCTCCCACTCGGGTCTTCCAACGCTGGTCGACACACTGCGGGATTCCAGAGCGTGGCTCTGCGTCATCGGTCGTGCTCTAGATGCTGTGTGCGCGGGCGACCATCTCTTGCCATCGTGGAGCTGGCTGCGCACTGTGTGCTCAGGGTTAGCTGACAGATGAAGCTGAGAGTGGAGAATGCCAAGGAGCTCGTGGTTATCCAGTTGAGTTTAGATTCATCGCGGTGCAACCATCCTTTGAGTCTCCCTGCGCGTGTCTCCATCCGAGTCAACGTATTGTCGCCGGTACACTTCTCGTACCTCATACCTATGCCTAAACTATAAACCCCTCCTGCTAGTCGTTTACGAGGAGGCCTGCGCAGTCGAACGATTTGCTTTCAGTGACAAGATTGCCACAATCTGAGTAGGCTGGGATCATACTTGCGCACAGCTTATCCATTGCTCATTGCTAGAACTTTCCCGGTGTGCGGCAATAGAGTGTAAATGCTACTATTACAAAAGAACAACGATCGACTGACTTGAACTCGCGCACGCCGGCAGGCTGTTACCGTATAGACTCTCCTCTCACACCAAGCCTCTACTATCTATCCGTCTGATGTCGCTCTCTATGGGCGATTCGCGGCGACAGTTCGGAGTTGTTCCCCGACGATGCTGCACTTATTGGGAGGGCTTGGAGTGGTCGACCGGTCCAGTTTACGTCCCAGAGAGCGCCGTGAGCATGCACGCGGTTGGAGATCTCCGATCCTCGTGGCCTGCAGTTTCCTCGCCGCTTCAGCGAGTCAGCGACCCAGTATTCCCTTGCACCACTGTCACAGGCCCTGCCAATCTATACTAGTCCTGATTTTTCTTATAGTACAAGGTATTCCGCCCTCCCCCCGCATAGCCCCTACCGCAACTAATTCGCCCGACATGCATGTCAGGATACCCAGTGACTCTAACATCGAATTCTACACCTTTCGTGGGCCCCTACCGCGGATCGACACAGGCAATACCACTCCCGTCTCTGATCCCATCGCCCGGCTCACTCGTGAGTGCAGTGCTCTCCGACTCAAGCTAGCCACCGCCGAGCGTCGAGAGCGCTGCAGCGGTTTCGGACCATTCACCTCCCCACCCCTCTCTGCTCGCAGCCCCCCTTCCCGACATCTCGACCTCGCGATCGAGTCCGCGTACGCACGTCGCGACGCTGCACGCTCACAGCTGCAGATCGAAATCATGAAGCTCGCAGAGCGCTACAAAGTCCTGGAGAAGACCCTCCGTGAGATGCAAGAAGCCCTCCGCACGAAAGACAAGGAGGTCGAAGCGCTGATGCAGGAGAGAGACAGGCTGATAGCGGAGCGGGACCAGGCCTGCGCAGAGAGAGACCAGGAGCGCGAGAAGGCCCAGAGTGCCGTGACTGTTGCCCCCAGAGAAGCCAAGCAGGAGACGGACGGCACCCGAATCCAGAACGGCCACCATCGTGGCCATCGCAGCCGCACACCGAGTCGTAGCAGGGCATCAGCACGCAGGATCGAAGGCCCGCCACCCCCGCCGCCTCCTCCACCACCCCCGCTCCCGCGGAACCCTCAGCTATATGTCGACGCGGAGCAGATCGCACACGCACGCAGCATGGATGTCTTCCTCACCAAGACTGACAGCTGGTCTGGCGCACAGGTCATCCAGGCTGTCGAGGACCTCAACGCCGAGATCAACCAGTTCGCCGCATCCGCAACCGAGTCGTGCACCTTCGCGAAACGGCTCCGCGTGCGCACACCCATGATGCAGTCGCAATCGCTCGGCCTCGGAGGCGACATAGGCCCCGGTGCCATGCTTGATGAGGAGAACGCGCCATGGCTCGGTGCGCCCTTCGCGCGGGTGCTCGCGGCGCGGGACCATACGCAGGACCCGATCCTCGTCCAGCTTGCGCTCCAGGCGAGCCTCACGACATGCTGTGCGCGCTCGCTTGCGCTCTTCTGCGTCGGCTTCCCGTCGAAGCTCGATGCGCTTCTCTCGCGCGTGCTCACACATATGCAATCCTCTGGTGCGTTCGTCTGCCCTGTGTTCGTGTCACATGGGAGGGCCCATGACCGACCTCGTTGATTGTGACAGAACCCCAAGCGACTTCCGCCCGTTGGCGTGCGCTCACTCACCGTGCGATCCGCATGTTATACCCAGGGTTGGAGGAATACGCGATCACAGAACTGGTCGCGACCATGCTGCGGTGGTCTGCGATGGTCTTTTCTCTCGCGGGTTCGTCACCTGCGTCGGAGCCCTCTTCCCTTACGGTCCTTAGCGCGCAGCTCCGTCGCATTGCAGAGGCAGTGTACAAGCTCGCGCGGGTGACTCGCGAGGAGATCTTGTCGACGACGTTCGAGGTCGTCCTCGTAGAGAGCGGTGAAGCTTTCGAAGAGGGGAATATGACGAACAAAATGCGCGACTACGAGGATTGCATCGCGGATGACAAAACTGGAGCCAACAGTTATGCCGATGAGAAACCTAGTGATCAGGCGAACGAGAACAGCAAGACGAGCAACGTCGAGGGCCAGAGGGTGCTATGCACGACAGAACTGGGCCTCCGGTGTATAACGAGAAAGGGAAACAAAACTGCTGCGCCGGAGGACTCCGAGGAAGGCGAGCTCTTCGAAAGCAGGATGTTGTTGTTGCCTAAAGTCGTGCTTAATTCGGGTGTCCAAGCGATCGAGCGTGGCGAGCGATGAGCATGACGAGCGTACATGATATTGTGACGGTTTCGCTTGCGTTCATGATTCATGCCGGAATCTTCGCAGTGTATTCATATCGCGTCTTTACCGCGCCGTAACTTATTGTGCCCGGTATGTCATATGAACCAACGGTAGTTGTATTATAGCATGTTCTCTCTATCTACGTACATAGGGCTGGGATCTAGAGCCCTTCATGATATCCCATTTGTGCTTCTGGATTTACGTGCTGTTGTATGACCTCATGGAATCGACGCCGATACCGCACGCATTTTCACTACTGATCTGGTGCTCCCATGGCTCCAATGGTCTCGTACCCACATGGCATCAGCATCAGAAAGTAAAGTCACATCCGAGGGAAAGCTGCAGATCCGCCGGTCAATGGTCAATCACTCGCTAAGTGGACGACGAACGAGTAGATGACGAACAACTGACATCAGACACCCTGATGGTATAGTTTGCCGGGCATGATGGATATCCCAACGTACCGCCTATCAAATAACAAAGGGTCTATTGAATTGTTTCACCACGTTACATCTAGAGTGTTGTAGACGCAGACTGGCAACCAGTGCTGTGCTCTAAGCACATTCCGTGCAAATACTCACTTCAGCAATATTGTGCCCTTTGACAGTGCCAACTCACCCAATTGTCCCGCAAACCCATTCCATACAATAGAATCCATGAGGACAGCTCACAGTCAAGTCGAGATGACATGATTCACGGCGAGCACACTGCATAGATGAATAACAACTGTGTAGTCCCATTGAAAAATAGTCCACTAATCGAATACCAAGTACAGCAGAAAATGTCGCCGAATCATGAAACTCCATTTGACATAGGATAGTGTCAACAGAGCGATTAAGTAGGCCATATCGCTCGCGACCACCAGCAAGGAAAAAGCATTCGGTTAACGCCCCAAGGTCGAGCGGAACGCTGACAGAAGACGCAGGAACGCAGTGGTGGCCGTAACGGTGAAGACTTGCTCAAAGCGGCCTTCGTTACATATATTCTAAATGCGTGGGAATTCTCCTGTGCACGTGACGGACGCGATTTCGATCGCGTTGCGGCGCTGCGCCGTGTCGTCGCGTATCGGCATGGATGTGGCACAGTCACAGAAGAAGGTCGCCGGTTCAATAAGTAGCTTGAACCGACCGAAGGTGCATACTACCTGCCAACATTCTCGCACGTCCGCTCACTAGCATAAGCCGTTGCTGCGAATCGACACCATGCACAAGGTAACTTGGTTTATAGACTGGATATGGTCGCGCATAAAGGGATACCCGCCCCCTGCTCTCGCGGGAATGCGCTTGCAATCACCAGATGCTCAGGACAACGCGCTGATGGTATGCTCTCCACAAACGATAGAATCGAATGGGAATCGGCTGACTCTCGTTAGATGCAATTCTTTACCTGGGAAAGTCGACATCCAACGATGAGCTGGTGGCGACACTTTGAGGAGGAGGTGCCACAACTCGCTGAGTTGGGTGTGACCCAAATATGGCTACCTCCCCCAAACAAAGCTATGGTCAAGGTAGATGGCACGCTGAAGTCGCTCGACTGTGTTTATTGAGATTTCGCAGACTGGGCAAGGATACGACGCATATGACCTGGTATAATCACCTTCAATAGCTGAGCATAAAGCAAGATGCCTGACACATTTATTCAGTGGGATCTGGGCGAATTCTACCAAAAAGGCACTGTCGCGACTAGATGGGGAACCAAAGATGAACTCGTGCGGGCAGTCGAAACCGCCAAGGCCCATGGGATTGACGTCCTCATCGATGCTATTCTGAATGTGAGTTTGTCTGCGCTGAGAATCAGCACAGCTTTCGAAATGACATATTTTTAGCACAAGATGGGTGGTGATAGGATTGAATCGTTCATGGCTGTTCCAGTCGACCCCAAGAACCGACTCAGAGATCTCACACCTCCACGAGAGATCGAGGTGGGTGGCGTATGCGTCCAATCTCGCTGGATGAGCTCACTGCTCTCGAATACCAGGGTTGGACGGCTTTTGATTTTTCTGGAAGGCAGGGCAAGGTAATAAATTCACATCATTCAGGTAGACAAAATCTCTGAATTTCCCATAGTACAGCAGCTTGAAGTGGACGCAGGAGCATTTTACTGGTAAGGCTTGATTGATCATTATAATCTATTTCCGATTACGAGATATCCTGCAGGCTTGGATTGGGATCATCGAAAACGATTGAAGGGAATTTATCGCATCGTGGGTGGCTCGCATAAGGGCTGGTCCCGCTTTGTCGACAGCGAGAATGGTAACTACGACTACCTACTTGGCATCGATGTAAATATTCTTGCCATTGATCTGTTCACTCATCGGTTCATTGATGCGCACAATCAGATTGACCACCGTCATCTTGCGGTTCGGGAGGACCTTTTGGAGTGGGGCCGTTGGGTACTTCAGGTAAGCGCTTATGAATTCCTGTCATACTCAGAATACGTTGCTTCATAATTGGAAGACGACAGGTGCAACGGGTTTCCGGTTAGATGCGATCAAGCACATGGATAGATATTTCCTACTTGACTTCGTGCGTATCTCGAGTTCTGACCATATTCTCGCGACGAGTTCACGTTTCACAGCTTAGACATGTACGTAAATCTGCAGGCAGGGAAGATCTCTTCGCTGTGGCCGAGTACTGGTCTGGAAAGTGAGGTACTTTCGTGCGTCCGCAACACATCTTCTGACCTCCCGCAGTCTGAAACAAATCAAACCGTATATCTATGCTTTCCAGGGCCTGGTAAGCTATTTTGGTCCACTACTCTATTAAGTCGGGGGTTGATCAGTGGCAGGTCACCTTTTTTGATGTGCCATTACATCAGAGATTCCACCAGGCAAGCAAGGCAGGCCCGCGATTCGACATGCGGACAGTTTTCGACAACACCGTACTCAAGTTCAGGCCCGGTGATGCCGTCACATTCGTTGATAATCATGAGTGCGTTCGCGATGTATAACACACCATGAACCCCATGTGCTGATTTCTTTCGGCTGATAGCACGGTAGATCTGATGTCAAGTCCGATAGCTTGTGGCGCTTTCTGATCATTTGCTTTCATAGCAAATAGGGCAGACGCTAGAAAGTTGGGTAGGTGGTTTGGTCAACTGCGAGCGACCGCGCGCCGCCTTTATTCACTGCTTGGCATGTTCAGGTGGGCAATAGTTTCAAGCTTCAAGCGTACGCCCTGATTCTCCTTCGTGGAGAAGGGCATCCGTGAGTTTGCTGATCTGCACATTTTTCCGATATTATACCTATAGTTTCCGGCAGGTGCGTGTTCTACGGGGACATTTATCCCAACGACGAGTGCTATAATGAGCGCATCGCCCGAGGGGTGCGGCGCTTGATGGAAGCGCGGAAGAGGTTCGCATATGGCGAGCGCGTGGATTACTTCTCCGCTCGCAATTGCATCGGCTTTGTGCGGATGGGCGACGCTGCGCACAAGGGATGTGCGGTTCTCGTCAGCAACGCTGATCCGGTGAATGGGTAGGATGCTTTAACGGCGTGTGACCAACATTTTCCGCTCATGCTGTTTGTCGTGATCAGGTCGAAAGGCCGCATAAAGATGAACGTTGGAGCGGTGAGTTGTAGTTGATATTTCTCCAAATATGCTCTGATATTGCTGCAGAGGAACGGCGGGACCTTGTATCATTCCATCATGAATTCTTCTGAGCATGTAGATGTCTCCCCAGATGGGTGGGGTATCTTTACTTGCCCGCCGGGACATGTACAAGTATGGGTAAGAAGTGACGCGTTTTTGTAATGTATGGACGCACGGAATTCACACGGCTAGTACAAAAATCGCACTGTCGCCGCAACTTGACTCTCTGATAGACTCTGGCTGAAAACTTATTGGCTGTGATTATATACAACGACGACAAAGCATGGTGATCTTGTAATTGAGCATGAAATTCATCTCTGCATGTGTCTTCACTCAGAAAGCTGAATATAGATCATAACAGACGACACAAGCCTACCTCTCGTGGAGCGACAGGCGAGAATCGCACCCTCGATATGAGACCACGATGGTCACTAGCCCAAGTCCGGTATTCCGTTTTGAGGTTAATGCCCATCACTTCAGGCTCGTAAACGTAGAGCGGGTATCCGTCCGATACCGCCTTGCCTGGTGTGTAATATATTCTATCCAGCCTGCCCGGGGGATAATGCGAAGGGGGCTGAAACCCCCACGTAAAGCTCTCGCGATCCCTTGGGTCGTCTTTGTACGCGTCGAGCAAACCTGCACGCGTGTGCATAATTTCGTCACTTGGGCGGAGCGTATTCATGTCCCCGGCCACGACTCCGCCATACAGCCCTGGCTCACGCAGCTTGTGTGCGATCGCAGAGAGCTGCTCGTAGCGGGCCGGGGCAAGGTCCGGGAGAGACTCTAGGTGCGTGTTGGCGAGTCGTAGGGTGAGGTGTCGTGCGGAGCGAGGGTCACGCAGCGCGATATCCACAAAGAGGGCCGACCTGCCCATCGTGGAGTTCCCGAACACGAGGAGCTGTGCGGAGAGAAACGGTACGGCCTTGGACACGAGCGTGACGTTTCCGTACGTCGTACCTGGCGGCCACCTGTCCGGCCCAGAGGGGACGACGAGGAAGTTTGTGCGGACCCACTGATGGGCGAGGAGGCTCGGGAAGACGTGCATGGCGACTTCTTGCAGGAGAATGCAGCAGGGACTTGGCGACCCGGATCGAAATTTGGCGATTTGTTCGAGGTAAGAGAGGATGCGCAGAAGCCGTGTGTAGGGGTGAGGTGATGCGTAGTCGATGTTCCACACGAGAAGCTGGACGGAAGTCGGGGCTAGGGCGTTCGTCGACGGGGTGCGCCAACGGTGCAGTGCCGACAGGTCCCCCGTAGGCGGAACCGCTACGTTCAGCCAGCGGTGCATCGGAGAGGAGACAGACGGAACGGCGGCGCTGCGAGGTGATTTTATTGCACGCGCATCAGCGAACTAGTGCGGGTGTGACGGCGTCTCGGGACCTGGGTGCTCAGTGGGCATCGTCCGGCGGATGCGTATAGCCTATGAAAGGCGTCCATCTTGTCCATCGTTTGTGGGTCCACTACTTTTTCTCAAGAATCGAGATTGCTTGGAACGTTCAGCTGGGTTGAGCTCATCATTTCCGCACTAGGCTAGACGGGCGCAAACCAAGCACCCCGTGCACAGAGCGGATTGCGAAAATCCAGTCTTGTGAGGATGTCAAGACCCTGTATTACCATCAAGGGTAAATTACACCCGCATATGAGTGACAACCCTGGGCATGGCGCGTAACCTGCACTGTACAGACGCGTAAGTTCGCTTGCCACCTCGATCGGGGAGTGATCTTGATGCAGTCACGTGGGTCGTGTCAATGCTGCAATTTCCTCGTTATGTCGGAACCGGAGCTGGGCTCTCTAAGCAGTTACTCAGCACATCGTCTCTAAGCGTCCAGGACTGCTCAAATACTCGCGCATCACAGCCCGGGGGAACACGTCAACAGGTCACTATCACTACAAAATACCCCATTGCCATGGCTTCCGAATCGATGGACCCGGAGCACCTGGAAGAGGGCGCGGAGGACGAGGAATTCATCGACCCCAACGATGTCTTTATCGAGATGGGCGACGACGGCGAACAGTTCATGGACGAAGACGATGCTGAGGGGGAATTTGAAGGCGAACCACAGCCCGACGATTCTGTGGTGTACGAGGATAACTCGATCCAGCACTTCCCCGGCCATCACGGCTCTGTCTTCGCCGTCTCGACGCACCCCATAGCCTCCCTCGCCGCGTCGGGTGGGGAGGACGACCTGGGGTACATTTGGGATTACACGACTGGAGAAGAGCTCGTCAAGCTGACCGGGCACACGGACAGTGTGATCTCGACTGCGTTCAGTGCGGATGGGGAGATGATCTCGACCGGGGGCATGGACGGAAAGGTACGTATATGGCGCAGAGTTGGCAAGGAGAGCTGGCGGACATGGGAATTCCTGACCGAGCTACAAGGCCCAGACGAAGTCATGGTACGTATTCACTTCTCATGTTGTGGAAATCCCCTCACAAGTACTCGTTATATGCACTTTTTAGTGGCTACGATGGCATCCGCGAGGGAACGTGCTTCTCGCGGGATCAAATGATTCAATGGTATGGCTATGGCAACGTACGTACGCTTTGAGAAGAGCGGTATTTTTGTGCGACTCACCACGATCTCGACACCCTCCGCAGTGCCATCGGGGAATACAATGCAAGTTTTTGCAGGCCATACAGCGCCAGTTCAGTGTGGCGAATTTACACCCGACGGAAAGCGCATCGTCACCGCGGATGCAGAAGGGACGCTTATTTTCTGGGATCCCCGCGATCCTAACCCGATCTTCAAGCTTACTGCTACCAATGCCCGATTTGACATGGGTGGCATCACATCCCTTGCGGTCAATCCTGCATCAACACTCGCTGTTGTTGGTGGGTTAACGGGCAGCGTACGTGTCGTGAGTCTTAGCAAAGGCGAAGTCGTCGGCGCGCTTGGTGGGCACGGGGAGGGCGAAAGTGTGGAGGCGGTTGCCTTTGTCGAACTCGCGAGTGCGGTAGCAGGTGGTACTACCCCACAGAATGCGGGAGGGGTGGTAGTCACAGGTGCTACAGACGGGAAGGCATGTATATGGGACCTGGGTACGATGCGATTGCGAGCAACCTTGGAGCATGAGGTACGTGACCTAGGCGCTGTTTTGTCTTGCAGCGCATGTCTTATGTGGATGCGCGACTATATTTAGGACGCGGTCACTTCCCTTCTCCGTCTACCCGTACCAAAAGCACATCTTGTCATATCTGCATCATCCGACAAGGCATTACGGACATGGGACGCACGTACCGGCACGCTGGTGCGTGAACACAAAGGACATCATGGGCCTATCCTGCAAGCTGCTCTAGGTCTCGAGGGCGGTGCTGTAGTTAGTGCGGGGGATGATGGCGTTTGCTTGGTATTCCCAACTGAGTAGGCAAGGGGCAGCTGTATGTATATAGAGGGGCATGATCTCACCTGTAGCGATACATGATTATATGCAGTGAAGACTTGGTGACTTGGTCTGAGATTCTATTGCACGACATGGACATCATTACATAATTCAGCACGGACACTCTTAGCATACAAGAGCAATCTAGTGGAATGCTGTGGGCTCTCTTGACACCTGCAAATGCTACATACACGGTATCTTCAACATGAGTTCCATGGATAGATAGAATACAATGGCTGGCATCTTGAATTTTCTCTCAATGCTCCGTGACGTTCGAGTCAGATATGATCAGGAGATAGCTGATTTTGAAGTAGAATCATAGTCGTCAAAGAGCCAGCATACATTGAGCTGCTGCGTAGGTAGCGAGAACAGGCGGATGGATATAGCGTGCGGCGGTCTGAGGTTATCATTCAGCGAGATTTCAAGAGCAAGAGCAGGGCGATGAGGCGTTGTCGGCGGAAGAGAGCATAGGCTTGGCAGACGTCACGGAGCATGCCCGAGACGCCGCGGTGAGCCAGAAATAAAAAGGACCGGAATAAAATACAGTGCAGGACCTTTCGTGTGGTCAGCTGCCAAAACGCGAGAATCGTCCGAGAGACGCTGCTTGGAGACATGAACTATCTCCCTGGGCGGCCCTTCCGGTCGATGTAAGTAAGACGACATCGCACACGAGTTGGGAAGCTGTGTCGGACTCTGGGATTGCAGATAGCAAGGTGTCGCGTTGGGTGTGGCGGAGCTCATTCCGATCCGTCAAAATGAGATCTAAGATAGGAAAATACTAGTTCCCGACAGCGCGGTTTGGGCGTCTTCCTTGAGCAGAGAGTGAAACCAGGAGGGTGCACGACATGCGGGACACCAGAGGTGTCTGACGAAGACTGGAACCTCCTCCAACAGCTGACGTCAGCGGGTGGTATTGCGGGCGATGACTGTACCGACACCACATACGTATGCATTTCCCAGGTAACGTATGGGAGACAAGGTGATTGATGACCAGCTCACGTCGCGGCACGGATACCAGCGGCGTTCGCACGGCAGACGCACTGCGCGGCTACAGTAGCTTGATCATTGAGGACTGCAGGCTGGGGCACTGTTCAAGTCGTCCGTGGGCCCTGCGCTGGCAGAGAATGGGGGCCGTGGGGAGGACGGGGACGAGATAGACGGGAGGAGGCGAGAAAGACATATGGGCCGACCGGCGCGCGATGCCCAAGAAAAGGAACCAGCGTGCCTCTCGACGTGCGCAAATAAATAACGTTCGGTTCTTCCCGGCCATATAACTCGGCCGCCTTGTCCCATCAACAACTCTCCAGCTCTTCCCCTTCCCACAAGCTCGTTCCCTTCGACGTCTGTCCTTCCAACATCAACGATGAAGTCTACTGTTCTTGTCGTCGCTGCCGCCGCCCTCGTAGGTGTCTCTGGCCTCCAGATCAACACTCCGTATGTTTTCTATTGTCGTTTGATCGTACCTTCTTTTCTTCATCTCATGCGTCGCTCTCTCAGTTCCGATGTCACCGAGTGTATACCCACACTATTCACCTGGTCTGGTGGTGTATCTCCATACTACATCGTGCGTTTCTCACACCAGTCGTACAAACATATGTTAAACCGTGCTATGCATCTCGCTGATACTCTTTATTAGAGGTAAGGATCCTCATATTTTATTCTATTCGCCCGCTGATGCTCTTCTAAGCCTTGAGCCTGGTTCCGACCCTACTGGTGCTCCTCTCCAGGAATATGGTCCTCTCACTGGAACCTCTTACACTTGGCCCACTAACATCACTTCTGGTTGGTCCCAGTCTTAATTTGTGGGTGCTACGGGCTTTGATGGTGTTATGAATCAGGGACTTCCATCAGTCTCACTATCAAGGATAGCACTGGGGCAACCGAAGAGTCTGCGCCCTTCACTGTTGGCGCCGGCAGTACGTATATTTCTTTGTTTGTGATGCCTCCCAACTAAGAAATTTCTGTTACAGGCAACAGCTGTCTGAATGCCGCCTCCACCTCTTCGACAAGTTCCTCGTCTGGTTCTTCGTCCGCTACCTCATCTGGTGCTACTTCGACTACGTCCACCAGCGCGAGTTCATCAGGTGCTTCCACTACGACTACTACCAGTGGTGCCACCACCACGACCTCTTCTGGAACCACGTATGTACTGGTCTGATAAATGCATTCATCTGATTAATATTACTTGAAGGTCGACTGGGGGCGCCGCCACCACTTCCGCTTCGGGAAAAACCAGCGGTGCTCTCGTCAATGTCGCTAACTTGGCCTTCGCAGGTGTTGCTGGCGTGGCGGTCGCTGCTTTTTTGGCTTAAACGTAAGCAGTTGAAAAGAGGTACAGGACTCCTCGTACTCTCTTTATTGTTGGACTCAATGCACAGACCTCCTGCTTGTGATGCGTTCCGTCGGGGTCGTGATACCTTAGACTCGCGGTTGCGTACACTACTTTTGATCAGACACTTGTAATACTTGACTTTCAGTCTTTGCCATTTGGTATGATACCATTCTGTTTCTACTTGTCTCCTTCAGTCGTTTGAATGTGTTCGGGTCTGGTAGGGGGCGATTCGCTACGTAGTGTCTATGGCTGTCTGATACCAGACACATTTCTAACGATCCAAATGAAATGTTTGTATGCGCTCAATTCACGACATTGTGTCGCTGGATAGATACTGGTAAGCATTGCGTGAACGGCCCTCGATGCAAGCGAATGAAAATATGAATGCCCAAGGTTATACAGTTGCAAAACGTGTTCTGCCCTCTATCCTATATTACATAGGTATAAGCTAATCCCAAGTACATTAGCAGCCATTTCTTCACTATCGCTATAAATGTTCTTCAACTGTCCGCATCTTGAAGCTTACATCCCCCAGTCCTCCCACAGCGCCGGTACATTAGCGACGCGCGGGGTCGTGAGCTCTGCCGTCTCGACAAGCTCGACAATCTTGTCCGCCGCGGCGTTCCGCTCTTCGTGTGCCTTCATCACGGCGAGCGTAGTGCTATCCGTAGGAAGCAGCCCCCGAGACACGAGCCGCACGTCCTCGCCTTCGATGACCTGTACAAGCCTCCCCGTGTCCACTGCACGCACCTCGATGAACTCACTACTAAAGAGGAGGATATGCTCTCCGCGATGCATGAACGCCGTCACTTTGGACTCCCATCGCAGGTATCCGGACGACCGGCACGGGACTCCGTGTTTGTTCACGTAGCAGCCGAGTTCTGAGCGTGAAAGATGCGGCGTGAAGGTGAGACGCGGGTAGCGCGGGGCGCACTCACCGTCATATACGATCAGGATCTCCTCGTTTTCGCAACGTATGAGACCCAATGGTTTCGCAGACGCGCAGCGTGTCTTGAGCGTAGCCATAGGCGGATTAGACTCGGCACCTGTGAACTTGGGGATGATGGTGGGAGTTGCGCTCGACACATTTGGACTGCATCGTGTGCCAAGTGAGTGAAGGCCACAACACGGGTTTGAAAATAAACTTCAAGGCCGAAACTCACTTGGTTGGGTCAAGGATCCATATCCCCTTGTCCATACAAATACCGATATTCCTGTGGAGTGAGGTGATGTCGTGCGCATCCTTTGGAATGGCCAGAGGCTACCAAAAGGGATGCGGAGCAACTTAGCGTAATTCCTTCGTACTCAACTGAACACACCTACTTCACCAAATGGACGGAACGAGAAGGCTGATACTGACCCATACGTACTTCGTCTGGGGCTCAGGACCGTGTCATCTGTACGCACTACCTCGAGCGCGTGGAAGTATGCCTGGAGGAGACCCTTCGATACATACAGGACTACCTCACTGAGCTAAGCATGAGGCTGTCAGTGCTTGTAAAACCGTACTTACTCATTGTTCTATTATTAATCCGGCCGGCACGGAAGTATAGCACCGTGGAATCTTGTCCCGCTATTCGCTGCATAGTTGCCTCGAGGTGTAGCTGAGTACTAGTACCAAGCCCAGCACGTGCGAACATGTCGAGGGAATAAACACAAAGGCCGTCATCGGAGAGAACGAGTATTTTGTTGCAATCCGGGAGAGCAATGATACTTGTCGGGTTGGGCAGATTAAGTACTCTCCGGTACTCTGAACGACAGTGTCAGGATAGTCGGTCGTAGACGGACAGCTTTGGAAATATTAACGATAAACGCACCGGCATCACCAGGTGCTGCGACCCAAACGCCTGACGAACTGCAAACCGCAAGAAGCTTCTTGTTGCTACTGACTGGGGACAGGAAGGGGAATAGCACGTGAATCTACAGGAGGGTACCATGAGTATATGGGAAAGAGTTAGACGCACTGAGAGGTACGGCCGCCGTGATCTTCCCCGGGTAGCTTCCGTTCGAATGAATCATCGAGGTCGAATATTTGAAGAAGCCATTATTCATGACCTGGGGTGCGAACCACTAAAACACAACGATCACGTATTCTATGAACAATCATGCGGACCGTCAAATAAGACAAAGAATTCACCATGTTTGCCTCTTGCTGGACCTTCCGTACACCAATAGCATCTTGCAATTTATCGTACCATTTCTTGCGCAGGTTCTCGCTATCAGCATACAGTGTATACCGTCGAGTCATCTTGGCGGATGCATGGTAGACCGTGAACGGATATACAGGAACTAGGCGTGCGCGGAAGCTGTCGAGAAACCCACCCTCTTCTGTCTTCTCCTTGCGATGTTCCGGAGCGCTGTCAAAAGCTGCAAGGCGGAGATACTCTAACGGAATAGGCTGTAAAACGCGATTGTTAGCCCGAACATGGAGTACTTGAGTAAGCGTTGCATTTTATGCGCACACGGGATACAACAGAATGCCTTATAGTTCCAGACCTATCCTCGGGCTTGAGCAGAAGCACTGAACTCCCGATTGAGACCTAGATTCGACTACACAATGACGCGAAGCTCACGATAGTTGTCCAAAAGGGCAACATGAAGATCAGCCCAGTTGTATCCCATATCGGAGCGATATCGACGCGCAAGTGGACCAGAATGGACCAGCGTCCGGCTTTCATCGTATAGATCTAGATCCTGTTTGGTAGTTTTGATTGGAGCATTTGACTCGAAACGCCGATAGGCTACTCACGATAATTTCCCCCCTTTGGTATACTAGGCTTTCGCACAAGTCCCAGAAGCTCACTTTGCCCTCAGACACTTCGATGCCCGGCTGTGTGCTCTTCACGAGATCTGATAGAATATCTAAAATCATTGGAAGTTCGTCGATGTCTGGATGGTCCGGTGCTGTGCGCCCTAACGCCGTTTGTAGCTGAAGTCTTAACCTCGGCAGGCGGGTCACAGGGCGCGAAAGGAGAGTAATCAAGTCGCGCTTGCGCATGCGAGGGTCGAGCATGCATTGTTGGATGAAATATTGGTATTTAGAATTACGCTTTAGCTCTGCCAGGTGGTGCGCACGAGCAAGAGGGTAGTGTTTGATGTATTTCTCATACTCTGTACGGAAGAGTTGCCTTGCTAATGGGACAAACTTAGTAATACCATAAAGCCGCTGGAAATTTACTTACAATCCAGGATGCTGGCAAGTATAACGTCTGCAATACTCTGAACCAGGGGATGTTGATCACGCTGTCTCGCAAAAAGGGCATCCCGCATTTGGGCATGATGTGCTTGAATCTTGTCAAGATTGTTGAAGACCTCTGAAACAAAGCCCTCAAGGCGATGGTGAGGCACAGGAGAAGTGTTGAAGAGAGGATCAACGAAGATCTGAAATTGGACACGCAGGCGATCAGCATTCACTTCTGAATCATACAACAAGACTGACCTCCTTCACCAAGACCAAATCGGATACATAATCTCTCTCTGACTTGATGATTTCGAATAGAATAGACTGTCGTTGTACCTCTCCCTTGTCCAAGACCTCTCGTGCTTCTGGAGGTACAAGTCGATACCACTCGCAATCGGACTCGGGAAGATCGCCCGTCTGGAAACGGAGAAGGCCTTCTTCGGACTCAAGACTAAGAGTAATCGAGATGAATTCAGATTAATACATGGCCTATACGAAGCATAAGAATTAACACACGTCAGGCTGGACAGCTCGTCGGAAAGTTCACGGGACGAAAGCTGAGCCAGAAAGATAGGTAGGCATACGGGAATACAGGAATAGAGGCATGTGCAATACCACGTACGTCTGGACTACTGCCTGTGGATATGAATGATGGGGGCCTTGACTCCCCAGTTGCATGAATAGGACTAACTGTTAGCTCGCTTCTGGTCGCTCGATGTGCCTGGGTAGGATATGGACGAGGGGATGGATTTTGCGAGACGGATCGATACAACTGAGGCTCGGGGAACACTAAATGTCCAGTATCTTGTTCATATGAACTAGATGCACGACTTGGTGGTCGTGAATGTTCGTTGATACTTATGCGGGGAGCGATACTGGACGCGCTTGAGGAATACTTGTTCGAAGCGCGGTCTGACCAGATATTCGAGACATTGTAAGGGGGTGATTTGTAGAGATAGGATGACCAGGAAGATGTCGGTGAAGGTTCCGTTGGAGGTGCAGCACCTGGGGGAATCTGAAGATGTGGGTGAGGGCGAGGACGGTTGGCCATGGAGCACCCCAGCCCAAAATGCACGATAATAACTAGCACAACTGATATCCCATGCAGTCACAAGGAAGAGTGCCAAAGTCCTTGGAAGTGAATGGTTTGACTTGTGCCCAATATGCTTGAGGGATTGTTTGGTAAGAATGATGACTCTGAGCCTCTCAGAACGGTGTCCTTGAATCTGAATACGACATTTTGCCGCTTTAGGAAAGCGCATCTCAGCACATGACATAAACGCGTCCAGACGCGTCGATATTGATGGCTGTACAAAATACAATGGATGAAACAAAACAATGCGATATATCTGAGTCCATAACGCCGATCACAGTGACAATTTACACCACAAGGAAAGTGAAATGAGAAGAAAGTGACGAGGAAATTTGTGACAGCATGGCTGAATTTGAGGACGACGATATAGGCGGCGTCACACATTCCCTACAATAAGCGTCTCGTAAATTTCCAGAATACAACATTTACACGAGTGCACCGCACGCACCTAGAACTATCCAAAGTACCTGGCCTTTCATGCGTAGAGGAGGCTCTTCGCGATCTATGTGCTTGATTTTCTAATGTCTGTTGGATGGCGATCAAGCTCATCGTCTGAAGCGTGTATGGTTAAAACAACCTCTGGTAACAACTTGCGTGAATTCGCACATCAAAGACTTTCCATGCTCTGTCTAAAGCTTCGATATGTCCATCCAGCTTCTTGGACATTTTGCTATTGCGGAGGAAGCGAACGAGCGACCGTTGATCGAGGTCTTTTTCCAGATTACTCTGTATAGATGCCAACGTTCTGCAGGCCGGTTGGATGAACAAGGTGGTCCGTTCGAAACTGATGCGTACGTATATAGTCTTGTCAAATTCTCAGAAAGCACCACTCCTATAGCCTCTGGATCCTGGCTCACAGCTTGTTGGACATGCTGGACTAGATCTGCAGCACGCTGTGCCAAGCGAATGCTGCGCTCTCTGTCATCACTGACTTTCTGCACATAGGTCAAATAATGAGTATGTCATTTTATATCTCGACACAGCCCACCTGGAGAGTCCGCACGATGCCGAGTGCTGCAGTGGCAATGATACCGAGGAAAGGAAATACACCTAAGGTAGAAGATGCATCTTGTATGGCTTCAAGAGTAATGGTTACACCATCGAAAATTTCGTCGCTTTGTACTCGTCTGAAGGAGAGGGGGAATGGCATGGCCGCGTTCGATGTTGATAAGAGATCGTCCAGCTTATCGTCGAGGGCGTTCATAAAAGATATACGCGCCAACCACATACCCGTGCGCTACAAGTGCAGTACAATAGAATACGCACAACACCGCCTCCAGCTCAAATCGACCCACGGGGCCATATGGCTTGTTGCTTATATTCTGATGGGAACAGCTGGAAGCCCTGTGCTCACCTGCAAAGAGAAAAGCCAACGCCTCCAAAACCTTTCCTTGTGGAAAGAGGCTGTGTGCTATCGACTCATCGCATACGTTAAGGTTCAGTAGAGAACATGTAACGAGGTGCGCAGCTTTGCGCGCCGTGTCGCAATCTAGCTTATAGCTCCATAATGTTGTTAAAAAATTTCTTGGCACTCTGTTCGAGTGTGAATGTTGCTTCGGGCCCATAAAGACAGTACATGATAACTCACCAGAGGAATAGTAAGCGAGCGAGTCAAGGGGTGCGCACGTACAGTAAGCGGCACTGGCGGCAGCAGAGAGGACGTTGCGCGTTACGTAAATTCAAGTAACAAGACTTGCAGGCCCAATGTAGGCCAACACAACTCTCCGTCCCTCGTTGCGGTATGTCCCAGTGCATGCCAATTCGTGCATCGCCTGAGATGATGATACAGTACTGAGCCAGACATCGGACTCGTCGCAAAGACACGCATCACGTGATTAACGCGTCGAGTGGCAACGCGCGACGCCCAATATCCTAGGTCTCAAATCAACGTTCACCGCTGCCGTTTTCGATTCTACTGCTGTCGCTGTCCTGCACGACCGGGATGGAATCCTCTGTATCTGGGGATCTCTTGAAGAAACGAGAATATTACAGGGCTCAAATTGCAACCGCGCTTGAAGAAGATCCTGACCCTCTGGCTGCTTATGATGGTTTCGTAAGGTGGACTTTAGAGAATTATGGAAAAGATGAACTCGCTCAATCAGGTTTACTGGAGCTCCTCGAAGAATCTACACGAAAGTTTAAAGATGATGCAGCGTACAAGGGTGATCTTAGGTATCTCAAGCTTTGGCTGTTGTATGCCAGTCATATCGAAGATCCTACTGTTATTTATGCTTTCCTCTTGGAGAATAATATTGGCGCAGTGTATGCCCAACTATACTGGGAATATGCGGCAGCGCTTGAACGGAGCAGGCGGTAAGCAACCGCGTCTCGTTCTCGCTATATGCTTATATTTGAGATACTTCAGCCGCTCAGAGGCTGAGGCTATCTACAAGCAGGGCATCCGCCGTCGCGCACGTCCTCTAGATCCACTTACGCGACGCTATGAAGATTTCAAGAACCGTTCTGAGTCTACGACTCCTCCCCAGGTGAACTCCAACGCGTCAATCTGGGCAGCTGCCTCGCTTGACACCCAGGCTCTTCGACGCAATCCGCTGAAGAACTACACTCAGATCAGTTCTTACTCTGAGTCCCATGTGCAGCTTGATAGCACATCAGGCCAGAATCATGATCGGTACGCTCTCATGCTTGCGCCGCCTCTGCCTGGTAAACGCCGCGAGGAGCTACGTTTTCGGATGCAGTTGTTGTTCACCGAGGATCGAATAGAATACAGCATGCAAGAAGCTCGTGCGCGTTCTATGGGGCTGCTTGGGAAGAAATGGGGGCCTCCGCCTCCATCTGATGCAACACAGGTCGAGTCAAAGCGTGGACAAGGGGCTCGCGGAACGCGCAACTTTACTGGGAGAAAGGGTTTCGCCGAACCTACCGTTACTCTCGCGACGAAAGAGGCATTGGCCGATGTCTTTGGCATGTACAACTCTCCAGAGAAATCTATGCGTTTTGGTGCAGTTGTTGGTAGCAAGCATGCACCAGTGCGAAAAATTGAACCAATTGCACCTCTCTCGTTACATGGCCAGCTACGGGCGGTCAGCAATGAGAATGCGCCGCGACCCGCGAAGACACCCAGGGACGAAGATAAGCCCGTTGTATCATCGAAGACACCGAGTGAGTGTAATATATGCGTGTAATCATAAAGGCTCTTACATGTGTTAATAGTTCAACCCTTCGTGGATGAGAGTGTAAAGCGAAAAGAAAACAGCACGCCTGCACCTCCCAAGGTACGCTTTGCTGAGTATGTAGTATATAGCGCGAATAGCTAACTGACAGAGGTATGTCAGTTCAAACCTTTCGTCGATGCGGAGCAATCGACTAAATTGCCAACATTTACGCCCAATCTTGGACGGCGAGCCTTGTCAGTCAAGGAGACTACAACGCCAGCCCCGACTCTGAGACCCTCAGCGGACGAAAATGCACTTACGGTCAAACGCAATAATGCACTCAAGCCTCTGTCAGACGAGACGAAACCTCCACCTGTATTCTTCACACCTCTTGCTACAGCGCCCAAAGACAGACCGCAAGCGCGATATGATGTCTTCACGGACGAGAATGAAAAGCAGAAAAGCACTGGCGTCTCTCCAGTTGAGAATATCAGCGTGTTCACTCCTTATAAGGACTCTAAACCTCCCGTCAAGGTGTTCAGTAGACCTCCTACCCGGAGCGGGAATGCATCTTCGTCGGCCGCGCAGGCAGGAACGTTTCAACCTTATGTGGATGAGGACAGCGAGCCACAGCCCGCTTCTCGTACTGTGCTCGGCGACCGGACACCCTTCCGTGCAGTCCCGCAGCCTGTATCAGAGCCCCTAGAGGAACTCCAAGAGGAGTACGAGGAGTCCTACATCGAAGACGAGGAGCCATACGAAGTTGTGCACTATGATGATACTTCAGGAACTTCTCAAAGCGAAGATGATAGCCTGTTCGACGATGAGAATGGGGATGATGGCTATCACGCCCCTCTAGGAGGCCGCTTTGGTCAATTCAATGTCATGACACCCATCACGGAACGGACATTGGAGTACACCGCCAGTATGAGAGGGTCAACCACACCCAGGGATGTCCTGGACGGGATCGCCGTCTATCGAGACCCGGTTGAAACTGCTGAACAACTGGCTGCAGAGCTACGGGAAGAGGACATCCGGGACGAGGAAGGTGATGACAGCGACCTGGCTTCTGCTACAGAGTATATCGAAGAGAAGACTGGTACTCTCAGCTTATCCGATGTTCTCAGTGTTGCATCTTCGTTCAAGCCACCTAACCCATGCAATCCGTTCGATCCACCCATCATGTCTACCCTTCTATCACTCATTCCGCCGGATCATGATTTCCATGACATCAGACAGTATGAAGCACATCAACTGGACGCGCTTCAAAAGTTTGCCAAAAAGAAATCACGACGCACCAGCGGGAACACGACAACTAGTCGCGCACTAGAGGACGCAGAGACATTCCCGCTTATCATCTTAGACCGGCATTTTGCCGTCATCGACAAGTTGGGTGAAGGCGGTTTCGGTAGTGTTTTCGAAGCAATCGATCAAAACATGGCCTCTCGCGATGACGACATGGACGATGAGGAGGAGTCTGACGAAAGCACTAGAGTGGCATTGAAAATTGTAAAGCCTCGAAACCTCTGGGAGTTCCACGTTCTCCGACGAATCCATCGCACTCTTCCAGCCCAGCTGAGGCAGTCTATAATTTCACCGCAGGTTCTTTATGCCTTCCGTGATGAAAGCTTCCTTGTGCTTGAACTGTGTAAGCAAGGCACGCTGCTGGATATCGTGAATCGTGCGAGCCAAGCAGGCATCACGCAGCAGGGTGCTTGCTTAGACGAGCTTCTTGTCGTCTTCTTCACGATAGAACTCATGCGACTTTTGGAGGGCCTGCATAGAGCAGGTTTCATCCACGGCGACGTCAAGGTTGACAACTGTCTACTCCGACTTGAAGATGTCCCTGGTCCAGCCTCCGCATGGTCAAGTCTGTATCAGCCATCTGGGGAAGGTGGCTGGAGTCGCAAAGGCATCAAGATGATTGACTTTGGACGTACCATCGACACTAGGCTCTTCCCAGCCAGCCAGCAATACATCGCAGAGTGGCCTACGGACGCTCGCGACTGCATTGAGATACGGGAGAACAGATCATGGACATACCAGACGGACTATTTCGGTCTTGCGGGTATCATCTATTGTATGCTCTACGGGAAGTACATTGAAGCATCCTCCGTTATTACTTCTCCTCCAACAGCCGAGAGACACCAACGATACAAGCTGGCGACGCCCCTGAAAAGATACTGGCAGGTTGATTTGTGGACCAGGCTCTTCGATCTATTATTAAACCCGTGCCTCATTCGACCCGATGGCCAGTTGCCCGTCTGTGACGAGCTATTAGAGCTGCGTGTGGAGATGGAGTCGTGGCTGCAGGCTAATTGCAATCGGGCCAGCAACAGTCTCAAGGGATTGTTGAAGAAGATTGGCATTTACATTCTTGGCGGAAAAGATGGTCGATAAATTTCTGGCGGTCGGACTGTCTCTTCATTTCATAGATTTCCTCATATGTATGTCTTTAGCCATTCTGTACTTCATAACTTCCATGTCGCAGCGATTCGAATTTCTTTGTTTTTATCCGTTTTCCATTGCAACAACGACAATTGCAGCGAACAACATGGCAGATCAAAGACAACAGTGAATCGCAACGACAGTACACACAGATCAGCCCCACTAATTTCAACAGAGCCCACAGTCCTCCGCAAAACCAGCCGATAGCTCTCCCTCGGCTGAGGCGTACAGCATGACTCCTATCGTAACAATGCAACAGTGCCGCATTAAGCGTGACCGCCCATCTGGACAGGCGGAGCTTGGGATCCATCGTAGGGATGAGGGGGAGGTCCGGGAGGGGGCATCATCATGGGGTAGGGAACCGTGTGTTGGACTGCAAATTGAAAAATGCTCAGAAAGGCGCCAATAGGAGGGTAAATGTACGCACGTTGTGGGCTCTGGTGGTAGTATGGATGGGCATGCGATGGGATGGGGGTAGGCGGCATGGATGGCCGTGGAGCAGCGCCGTTCGGAGGTGGATAGGCACCGGGAGGTGGCATGTAGGCTTGCGGGGCAACCAATGCATGAGTTTTATCGCGTGCACAAGCAATAATCAAGTCTTACTAGGCATCTGGCCCATGGGAGCCGTGGAGTACATTGCTGCGAGACCACGAAGGTAAGCAAATCTATAAGCCAAAAAGTAGGGATGGCTGACCATTCGGAGGCATATGAGGATATGGCATGGGTGGCATGAAGTGAGGTCCGGGCATGTATGGACCAGGCGGAGGCGGTACCATCCCCCCAGGCATCATCTGCATCTACGCGTGTTATCAATCCATTCAACAAGAATAAAACAAAAGCAGCGTACCTGTCCAGGATAGTACTGAGGATAGTACATGTATCCACGGGTAGTCACCTGCGCTGCAGTATCATCCTCATACGAAGGAGGCGGGACAGGAGGTGGGAGTGGATGTGCCATGGGTGGAGACTGTGGCTGAGGCGGTGTCTGCATCGGAGGGAACATTTGCATGTAACGCTTGCCGCTGTACTGCCACATAGGGCCTGAAAGGCAAAATTATCAACTATCACACTTTGAACTCAGTCGAAAGACGGGAGTTACGTACCCACATGGGCAGCTTCAACAACCTTGTGATACTTAAAAGGATTGAAGTCGTCTTTAATGTGAACAAGAGGAACCTTCTTGGGAAGACGTGTACCAAAGAAGGGATTCGGCGGCCCCTGCGTTTGAGGCGATGAAGATCCATCGGCAGGCTTGGTCTTAGGCGAAGCGGTCGAAGATGGGGTACCATTAGGATTCGGAGATCCGCTCTGAGTTCACACGCAGGACGAATATCTGTTAAACCCTAACTAGCACACGACGTGATCCAGTGACTCACTGGGGGCGACACAGACTTCACATTCGGTCTGAAAGAAGACGCATTCACGTTCAAGCGGTTTGCAGCTGTGGGCGAAAGGGGGCTAGTTGCACCAGCAGGAGCCAGAATACCCTGCGAACGTGCACCCGAAGCAGCTCCACCAGTCGAGATAGCCGGAATTGTGGATGTTCGTTTGCCCTTAAACGGAGGAATCGACTGAATGACCATACTGATTCTGCCCTTCTGTACTCCGGGTTTACTCTGTGCGGGAGCTTTCTGCGTATTTGCCGCCTCCTTGGCAATGGCAGGCTGTGCCGGAGCAGGCTTTGCAGAGGGCGGAATCGTAGAAATGATATCTGGTGCTCGGGAACTGGACGAAGTGGCATTAGAAACACCGATGGCGCGTGCATGCGACGACTCCGCATCCTTAGTCGACTTTTCACGGATAATACGCTGCTTCTCTTCGTCCTTCGCGAGGATAGGTACTAGATCGTCAGGAATAGGCTTGTTGAGCTTTAGAAAAAAAGCACAGTAATAATTAGAAGAGGGGCAAGATAATATAGACTAATCACACCTTGAAACTCTTACTGAACTTTACCAGCTCAGCCATGCGTTTGTCCATCTCACTCTTCATGATAGCCTGCTTCTTCTTCATCAGCCGATCTTTTTCATTTGACACGAAATCCCGGAATGCAGGAACGGCGTCAGCAGCCGGCTAGTGCACACGGTCATCACTCCTGTCCATTCATACGAACTAGTTCATGGTCATACCTTAGTGCCGCCTGGCGCAGGTGACTCGGTCTTTGGCGGCGGCGTATTCGCTGGGGCAGCGGGTTTATCCGTAGACACAGTTGAGCCATCAGGCGCGTTCACAGACACCTTGGGTACGTCTTGCTTGGATTGTACAATAGCAGTAGATGCACTTGGATTCGCCTTTCGCGCACCAGGAGGGACGTAAGCGTTGGCTCCTCTTACGACAGCACCATACCTGATGCAGGCACGAGTGTACACCAGTCAGCTCTGACTCATTTATGTCACATAGACTACTACTACTCACTTTTCTTCCTCGTTGGAGCCATTTTCACCAGCAAAATTCTGTGTTCGCTCCTCAGCGATGTGCACATTGTTCGTGGTGCTCTACGCTCGCAGATAACCAGGCTCATCAGCACAAACCCAATACTTGATGATCACGATCATGTAGGGCGCACCTGCAAAATCTCATTTGCAATCACTGCTGCTCTCCGCTCCTTCTCCTTGTAGTCGGGTGCACTCCTATCCAATTTGGTCGTGTACACATCCTCGTCGAAGTTCGCGCGCACCCCAAAAAGTTGTTCGTTCGCGGCGAATTGATCCCATCCCCCAGTAGCGCCTACGGCAGGACCGAAGGTCATCTCATCACGCCCCCCACCATTTGCGGTCGAGCCTAATGGCGCAGTCGGTGTTACACCGGAGGCGGGATCGTCGGTCGGCTGCCAAGCTTGCAGCTCGCGTTCCCGTCGCGCAGCAGTAGAGTTGCTGATATCTGTGTCAGTCTTAAAGCCTGAAAATGACATGGAAGGTCAGTTCACTGTTTACGTCACGCGAAAGTCGAACACAATCTGCAGAAACACCAAACGAGTCGGCGTAGAAGCTGCAAAAGTATTCAATCGGTCAAGAAACCTTGACCGAGTGCTGTAACGAGTAAAATGACCGGGGGAAAGATCATGCCGCCTTTAAGCCGATCTAAATCCCAAGTGGTCTACTTCATCCATGGTGGCCCGAACTCGTCACCATGACAATCACGTACTCAGTTTGATGTTTCCTCTCATCGTTTGATCTACGAATTTGCTTCGAAAAAATGCTCAAAACAGCCCATCTCAGCTGGGATGCGGAGAATGAGTTGGCCACCAGAATCGTCTTCTGGTGGCACATATTTCGCCAATGTTTAACAACAATGCTCAGCAGGAATATATTCACATTCCAGGAACGTGATCCATGATGTCGATATTTTCGAGAAAGAAATAAAACGAAGAAAACTCACTGTCTCCATTAACTGCCGGCGCCTTCGCATCAGCCGGACCACTACTCCATTGCTCAATATTCGTCGAGGCGATGAAAAATTGATCTTTGAGCGGAGCGCCGGGATTGGTGAGGTCTTTAACGTCGCGCAGCGTGACGCCAGTCGTGTCTCCCTCTCCGCTAGTCGATGAAACAGACCCCTCATACCGCACATGTGTCTTTGTTAGGAGAGTAATAGTTGTGCCCTATATTTTTGGGCATAGAGTCCAATCGAGAGGTGGCGCATGACAAACGAGGAGAGACATTGCAAGTTGAGCGGCAATATCGTCTTAGCTGAGAACGAGCACGCACAATAAGCCCAGACAACTGGGAAAGCACGCGGTCATGGGCGACATCCTTGTCCGCACGAGGAGGCGGGGTGCTACTCGCGCCATTTTGTTGACCAAGAGGCGGGAATGGACCGGGACTGGCGGGGGGCACGCCGTTTGGCAGGCGTGCGTTGGATGCACCCGGAGAGAATGTTCGTGTTCCCGTCCACGCTGGGTTGCGACTGTCATCAAGAAGGAAAAGCCACAGAGGAATCAGACAGAGACTGAGAGCACCGGTCAGATGGACATACCGGGGGGCGGCAGGGTCAGGCATGCCCTTGCGCTGGGGCTTAGGTTGTCTCGCAGTTGCGGCCATGGAGAGCAGGGGTCACGGCAGAAGTGGAAGAGAGTAGAGATAATCGGAAAACGGAATGAGGAAGATGAAAGAAAGAGCAGAAAGTAGAAACAAGGAAAGAAAAGCAGGTAGAGCAGCTGCCCGGAAGACAGATAACGAGAAGCGGGACAACAGGCCGGAGCTGCTCGCAAGAGTAAAAAAAAAAAAGCGCAGAGCGACGTCGAACACGTTGGCGGCGGGCAGGCGGGATGGGGGGGAAGCAGGAAGCTGCTTGTGAGAGGAGGCGACGGGCGACAGAGTCTGAGTGTTGTCCTCTTCGCCAATTTCCTTGCTAGTCCTACCACAGAGACCCCAGCAGCCACCGCTCCTTGCTTCCTCCCAGCTATTCCCGCCGTCTACCTCCCTTGCAGCACTCAAAAAATATCTCGAAAATCCACGGCACATGCCAGGCTCTTCCGTAAACACCCCCTGTGCCTACGTAGGGGCCAAGTGAGTCAGAGACAGGGACAGAGGAAGCCATGCACGCCGAAGGGTGTCAAGGGTCCATGCGGGGCGTGTCGAAGTCTCGACTGTTGAGGTCGATTTCCTCCGCGATTCGCCACAGCGCCGTCTGCACGGCAATCATGAACTTATCGCATCCTCGAACTGTGTCTTCGTGCACTTTGCTCCCACAGACATCCGAGCCCTTTGTTTTACTCAGATATTTCCTGACCGAAGTGAACCCTAGACCCCGCTGTCTGGAACGCGTGTCATGAACGAGCCCTGCGCAAGCCGCCCGCCGCTCTGAAACCATCGTCGCAGATCCGTTCTGTCGTTCGCCACACAGCATGGCATGTCCAATCTGCCTCCGTCACAGCTTGCTGTGTTAATCAAAATGTGTCCAGCTCTCGGTTTCATCCAGACCTCAGTACTTAATATCACCCATACAGTATCCCATATGTCACGCGAATGGCCACCGAAATATTAAATCCCCTCGTAGCCTTAGCCTCGTGCTACGCATTGTAAGATATCAGACACATAAAGCACCTCTTGTTCCAAAGCATATCAGTAGGTATGCATGCGGATAAGTACTTCAGTGATCCCCAGATCTCGACTCCCCACCCGGCGCTCCCAACTCCTTCCCAAGCCCCACCAAACAACCCTGCTCAACAGTCATCTCCCACAATTCCACCCTCGTCCGCTCTCGTGCTTTCTCCAGCTCAGCCTTCAGCGCTCTCGCGCGCCCGAGGATCTCTGCCCGGGTCTGCTTGCCCACTGCGCCTGATCCCGATCCCGACGACGCTACGCTGGTAGGAGATACAGCCAGCGAGAGGAGCGATGTGAGAGCCGCATACGACGACGAAGACGACTCGGTAGGAATGCCTGAATGTGCTTGTGCTTGCAGCGTATGATGAGTGTTCAATCCAGCCTGACGCTGGTCACGATCACGAAGCGCTATCGTTGAGTGGAGATGTGGGCCTGGCTGTGAGGCATCCGTCGAAAGTGGTAGTATGGGGACAGGGAACTGAACCTCACCCGGAAGGTCCATCTCTTCCGCTGGCGAAATTTGGACGTCAGTGGCAACTCCGCCTGGCCGCACAGCGTCCTGCCTCGATGAATTCTCTGTTCCGTTTTGATGATAAACAATCGTCGACGAGAACTCAGCAGATGTTTGCTCTGATACCGCAGGTTCCATATCCATGTCCACAGCGGGGCCGCCGGCAGCGGACAACTCCTGCGAAGATGGAAGCAGTGTAGCAGGTAGCGCACTATCCGCATGCATCTGGGCGTCCAAAGGCGCATATGTCTTGTCCAATACTTTCTCCAGCTCTCTCACCTTCTCCATGTCAACGCCCTCGTTCCCAGCCACACCAAATGGTCCATCTGTAGGGCCGACGAATCCATGAACACCAGCCCCAAACCGATTTAACAACGCCAAAAATGACGTACCTTCTTCGCTCGACGCCGCGTCACTAGCAATCCGACCAGCACCACCGGCACTAAATATTTCTTGATCTCCGAATGCCCATGCCCAGTCTGGAGTCACAGGTTCGTGCTCCTGGTCCGCTAGCGAGACAGTTGATGTGAGTGGTGACCCGAGGTCTACACTAGTCGGTGTCGGAGTCGAAGGTGGGCCTGTGTTTGTGGTGTTCGCCTCCATCCCAGACGCCGTCACGGACCGCGTGCTTGATAAATCTGCAGGAGTTGGGTCCGTGAGAGGCTTGATACCTACGATAGCTCGTGCTCCAGCCGGTAGTTCCGCTCTAGATGATGGGGTTGAAGAGATACTCGACTGAACGGAATGGGTCACAGAAGTCGACGGAAGGCCAAACAGAACGGGGTCGATGAGAAAATCTGGTATAAGCTCTTCAAGCACTGGGGTGTTGGCAGTTGTAAACGAGCCAGGCTGCTGGCCGGCAACGAAGGGCACAAGTGCAGACGTAGCAGTCGCTGACGTAGCAGTGGCGGAAGTCGACGCCACGAGGTCGATACCGGCAACAAACTCATCCAACGCACCATCAAAACCGGTGGAGAGAGCTGCTTCATTCGGGTCCCCGGGCTGAAACGTGTCAAGAAGAGAGAGCCATTCATCGAAAAAGCTTTGCATATTGTCTGCTGTTGTGGAGGACGGAGAGGGGAGAGTCGACGACTCCATGCTTGAAGTATTCGAAGGTGTTTGAGATGGTGCTGGGTTATTCGACGACTGTTGAAGGAGTAATGTTGACGCAGCACGTAGATCAGCCGACGCTAGAACCTGGGGCGGTTCGCTCATCGACTGCCTTTGCATTTCACTCGTGTGATCACTTGGCTTGGTATTTGGGGTGCCCATCCTTGACGGCAAGACATGCACACCTGTAGGTTCTTGGAGTCGGTCTTGAGACGCCTGCTTTTCCATGTCGATCCCATAGAACGCTGTCTTCGCTCTGTAGTATTTTTTTATCGTCTCGCCTCTCTGCTCCATCAGCCGCCTTCTCCGCTCCTTTTCCTGTTGCTGGTAGTATCCCCTCACGGCCGCCTTCTTTTTCGCGTCTTGCACCAGCACCGCCAAGTCCGCCAAAAGAGCTCTGGCTCTGTCGCGCGCCCAACTTGTCTGGTAGCCCTGAGGACCCTGCCCATCTTGGAAAGGATAAGGAACATCCCAGTCCGTCGCACCCGCAGGAACTTGATTTAATTTTCTTCGTTTGAGCGGTGGCGCAGCGGTTTCGCTTTCAGAACGTCCGAATTCTGCCCGCCTTGATGCGAACCGTGGGGGCGGCGGAGCGGCAGGCGAAATGCCAGACAGGAGCCGAAGGAGAGACTCGATGACAGGAAAGACGTTCTTCTGACGCATGATTGCCGCAACAAGATCCTCCCCGCTAGGTGGTGAAAGTTGGGAAGGCGCAAAGGTCGCAGACGCAGGATGTCGAGAAATGGACGGCGGTTGGCTAGTCAGCAGGCCCCCACCTACCGGAGCATCATCATCAATCACGATAGGATTGTGCGCAGATGAGCCACGTTGCATCGATAGCTGAGCCGGGTTGACACCACTAACAAGCCCTGCGAGACCCAGTAAAGCCTGCTGATTGCGTAAGAAGTTAGGCGGTAGCGGTTCGTCCGCTGATGGAAGTTCAATAGGAGGGGCAGGAGGCCGTGGTGTAGATGCATGAAAAGCCGATGTAGCTTTTTCCTTGCCCTTCCGCGATTTGCGCTGTACCCGCATGGGAGGGGCATCAACGGAGAGCGACCTCGTACTTGATGTAGGCGTGGGATTTGGCCTTGCATTAAATTCCAAAGATGGTTGCAACGCTAGAGGTCTCGGAGGCTGCGAGACATTGGTCCCACAAGCACTCGATGACCGATATGCTGGCGGATGGACTGGTGCTTCAGCGACAAGATGGGAACCAGGAAGTGCAAGGGTCCCCACGTTTTGTGCAGAACCTGCAGCGCCGGGAAGCGCAAGCAGCGACCGCAACCTACCTCTCCCGCTCGGAGAAGGCGGGGGCGATCCGAAGAGCGAATCTGTGTCTGCATCGGGACTGCAATCGTGGTTTTGCTGAAATTCTGGATCTGCATGCATAGCACTAAGGAAGAAGTAGGTGAATACAGCCGCCTCGAGCAAATTAATTTGGAGTACCTCGCGGATCGCTATCTGCCTACTTGCAAACAACGATGATGTGAGGTGGATGGGGTATATACGATCTAGTTGGTAGAGTGTCCTGTGAGGCTCAAACTTAGTGAATTGTCGTGCTGTTTGTCATGCAAAAACGCACCCGGCAGCTTCAGACGATGTAGTAGCAAAGAGATCAGGAAAGCAGGAGGAGACAGGTCGCATTAAAATTCAGCGGACAGCATGTGGCATAATCACGAGGAATAATTTAGCATTTTAGACGCCAAGGATGATAAAGCACTTAACTAGTAATTGCGCTTCTTTACGCAATATAAGTAAGATCGCAGCAGCTGATTGATTTGATTGATTGAGATGCCAAAAATAAGGTAGGCATACTAAATACCGTACCTCAGTACAACCTGAGTACGACAAGTCAGGTGCGCAGAGTTTGGACTAGGTGTATTCGTGAGAGTCGATATTGACATCACTCAATTAGGAACTACACATAGATAGTACATGGGAAAAGAAAATATGCGACTACAAAGAGTCCCCGGGTCCAGCTTTGCGGTCTTCGACTCTAGGGGCCATATCATATTCCGCAAATCCTTGAGAGGCTTGCACGACATCGTCGGGAGCATCCGGCTCTAGATGTCCTTGTGCATTTCGTCGCGCTCTATGTAAATTCAAGCAGATGAGAGAGATGCATATGACCATGAAAGAGACACACCGGAAGAACGTGTACGATAAGACAACATCATCTAAATTCCGGCATGTAGGATCATCGAGTACGTCTTTGTCAATGAAGAAAAGAAGTGGCATGTCCACCTCCTCTCCTGCGAGCAACTTCTGTTCCTCAAAGCAGAAGCATTCTACTTTTCCAAAGTATGGCGCAATCTACCCCCAAACATTCAAAATGCATTCATTAGAAAGTCCTAGAATCGAACATGAGCACCTTGTCAGGGGTGACATTATATGTTGCAATTCCAATAATGTCTTGCTTTGAGTTGTTCTTGGCTTTGTAAAATGCAAGACTTGTTTCTCCAGGGAGCACACTTACAACCCTCTGCTGGGGAGTGAAAGTCCAGGGAAGTGCATCTGATGTATCTGCATTGAAGTACACTTTGATACGCCTTACGCCCTCGACCGGAACGAGGCGTTCAGCCTCAAATTTGCCCATACCCACCTTCGGTGTCCCAGCGAAACCGGTCGCCGCACAAAACATACGATAGAGAGGTACAGCAGCATATGTTGCACCTACACCAAGGACAATCTTTTTCCGGTGTCTCCTCATTTGAGTACATCGTTGTGAAAGTATTTGACCTCACATACCACGGCGGCAGTGTATAACATGAGACTACGATTCCTCGCTGCAAAAACTTGTTGCCGAGAAGCATGATGTCTTGAAGGATATCCTTTTGATGGAGGGACCTCTGTAGACATCGGTCTCCATGTTGGTCCAATTGATATATGAAGTCGTGTAGCTCTATGTCCGGAGATCCTAGAGATTGACGAAAGCGAGGTTGTACTACGGTAGCATCTGCTCTAGCGGCGAGTAATTCATCTATTCTTAGCTATGATATATTTTCCGAGTAAAAAGACTCACCGCCGCAAATGTGTGCAAGCAGCCCGACCGTAGCATTGCTATTCGGACACTCAGGCTCGTACTAATAGGTGGCCGTTGCCAAAGCCGCGGGCGCCTACTGAGATGAGTTCGCACACTCGCTCGTACGCATTCGGGTTGTTTCTAACCACGATTCCGACGGTGTGTCTGCTCCTCTACCTGCTCCCGTCCGTCTTCACCCTTGGAAGGCTGTTCCTTTGCCTCATATCTGGAACCTCTGATTATCTTCGCTGGCCGTTAGAACACACATTGTTAATCAGTGCGTGAAATAATGTCTGCTCAAGCGTCCACTGCGGCGAACAACAAGCCGTCGACATCCAGTGGCCCTAGCTCTGCAGGAGTTGATGATATAGAAAAGCTCCTCAGTCGGGAAGCTACTGCATTTCAACGGGAGATAGAGGTTGAGCGTATCTTAAAGGCTTTCAAACTCAAGTGCGTCCATTTTTCGTCTCAGCTGCTCCGTTCGAATGTTTGATTCTCTTCTCTTCTCTGAAAGCCCGTATGAAATTTTAGACATAACGGAAGATGCCACGGCTGAGGAAATCAAGAAGAAGTACAGACAGCTCTCGCTCTGTGAGCCCACCCTCTCCGGCATCCCGCTCTCGTGTGCTGTTGTGACATGAATGTATTGATGGCCCATTCGTACGTTGTCTGAATTCCAGTCATCCATCCTGACAAGACGTCCCATGCCCGTGCACCAGATGCCTTTGACCTTCTAAAAAAGGTACGTTGTAATTCATTGCATTCATTTATCTTGCAGAAGTTCTTTTCTCGTCGACACTGTTCTGATTGAATTTGATTATTAGGCGGAAGCTGAGCTCTCCGACAAGGCCAAAAGAGAGGAAGTGGACGCAGTCATCAACCAAGCACGAGCTGTCCTTCTCAAGTCTTTGTCACTTCCTACAACGACGTCCAATGGCGATTCACGCTTGAAGGATTTGACTCCTCCTTGGCGTCAGCAGCTTCTTGCGAAAGCAAAAGAGCTCCTGATTGACGAGGAGGTTAGACGGAGAAAGTGAGCAGCTCGACCTGCCGTCACTTTTACTATAATTAAATATTGTGTTTACTAGGGCCGTCAAGATGAACCTAGCAAACGAAGGTCTTGAGGCGCGCAAGAAAGAGGAAGAAGTCACCGCCAGGAAGCGCAAAGCTGAAGACGATGCGCGTTGGGAAGGTAGACCAAGTCTCTTGGGTCTCTCCGCCGTCCCACTAATTCCATTGTTACAGAAAACCGCGAGCAGCGCGTAGATAGCTGGCGTAACTTTTCCAACACGAAGAACAAGAAGAAGAAGCAAAAGGTCGCAATCTTAGGCTGATGCACTCTGCTTGTCCTAAATCATATTGTAGTTCTTTCACCTGTATTCTGCAGTTTATACCTTTTATACATCCCATGTCTGATATTTCCCTCAGACTGCTGGCTTATAAAGTCGATAATATAACATAAATAGAAGACTCAAATGTGAAGGAACTTTCAGCCAGTATTCGCATTAATTTATGTGATCGGAGACATTATCATCAGATACCAACTCCACGGATATGGGTATCGTTGTATACGTTCACTTGTTGTCTGCCCTTCTATTTCTGTCGTCAAACAAGTATCAGTGTCACCATGGGTATATACATATCCATTTCTGCTCTCGGTTCTCAATCAGATAACTCGATCACATCGTCCTGAGTGGGTGCTGTGCGCCGGCGGACATGGCGTGTCAGCGCGGGTACGTTCTCCTTGTCATCTTCATCTGAATCCTCTATTGTAACAACATCCAGATTGATCCTTGATCCAATTGCCCTACCCCTACTACTTGATCTGAGGCTTGGATCTGCCACCACCGTGGAAGCAGAGCCGGAAGCCGACATACCGGCTGAGCCATGGCTGGTGTAAGTTGACTGCAGGCTCGGTCCCGCCGCAATGCGCTGACTCGAAGCACCTTCCGTCCTTTGTGTAGTTCCTGGATCCGCAGGAATGATACTCGAAGTCGCAGTAAATATGCCTTCCTCATCTGATGGTGCGAGGGCCTCCCGCTCAGCACGGTCTACCTGCGCCAGGAATGCGTCATCCAAAAAGTCATCGTCATCGTAATATAGCTCCGAGCTCGCTGCTTTGGGGCTCGTGGTCGCAGCTGTTCCTCTTCGAGAAGGGCCTTCCCCGATAGAGGTGTCGCCACGCTTTCTGTTTCCAGGTAGCTGCCACAACTCGCCATCTTCCTCGTCACTGTTGGGGACGAAAATCGCTTGCTGTCGATGAGGCGATAAGAGGCGTTCGTTAGCGAGACCAGCAGAGGGATTTACCGTCCTTGACTGAGACTCGAAGAAGCGCGACTGTGTCTCCTGGCGGCCGGTCTGACGCGGAGGGGGATTTGGAGATGGACTGCGCTGAGAACGATCGGGAAGTTTTCGCTTACGAGGCTGACCCACGTCGTCAACATGGGATATTCCTGAGGGGCCAGCGACAGGTACGAGCTCATCTAACTCTCTCAGAGGAGAGCGAACCGACTGCATTGGTAAGCTAACAGAATTTGGTGCAACTTGCCGTTGTTCTTGGGCCATAACTGCTATCTGCTGCTCGGGTTCCTCCTCTGCTGGGTCATCTGGCTTACTGAGTGCGCAATGCGTTGCTGTCAGAAGGGTGGGCATTCTGTACTGTCGTACCACTTACCCGAGACGGAAGCGTAGCCCGCGCGCAAAATCGCGTTCCTGAAAGGCCTCCAGATCGGTAACCTGGTGGCCTTTCATCACAATGCATTTGGGTTCTAGGAATGCAACACCTTTGCGAATGGGCACATTCTTGAGGATCATCTGCCCAAATATAATCACGCGATGAATATCAAATGGCGACTCATTAAACGGTAAGCGATAATGTATTGGCTCATAACGCTGTTGCATGACAGGTTGAATGCACGAATAATTTGCGTGCGCTCGGCGAGCAAAATTAATGCGAGATGACGGCGTGTATGCCGGAAAAGAATATCAGATACTCACTTTGTGCCCGAGCTTCGTCTCACCGAGAACAAGCTCCTCTAGGTGTCGGAATTCGATAGCTTGGAGTATAGTAGATCCATCGCTCAGTTGGAACCTCAGCATGGATCGTGGGTAGGATGGAATCCCTTCTTCATCATCATCTTCGTCCCGAGCCAGCCCCGCCATGTCTTCGCGCTCAAGTCGCGCCTGGTGGACATTCTGAAGGGTAAATGCACTGTGACCTATTTCTGTGATAGAGATGATCTGCACGAGCACATCGCCGCGAATTGTTGTTCTGGGAACATCAGCAATATTCTGAGGAAGCCCTGAGCCCGGAATCATGGAATCTGATAGATCAGATTCCAGTAGTTGTACGTTAACGTGGTGAATGATCTCATCGAGTTGTGTGGCTGGATCGAAATGGTATTGGCTCTCGATCCAGGCGTAGCAGTCACTGAGCCATTCCTACACGGGATGAACGAACGCGTCGAATATCACAGAAGGAAACGCACCGGGTCTATTTGAGGCCGAGGATATTCTCGCTGGAGCCATTGGGTCAATGCGATCGGAGGTGCCATTGCGTCTGATGGTATATCGAGGTCGAAGGAGGATTCAACAAAGACGCGTAAAGCGAGGGTCTATAATTGAAGGGGGTGTAATTCTGAAAGATACAATTTATCAGCTTGGTGGAGAGATAGTGCGGAGCGAGTCAAATTAAGACAGGGCGTAAAGTAGCTTGGTGCAGTTTGGTGAGAGACGCGTGAGCCGTGGCTGCAAGAACGCGTCGCGCTGAGCGCCTACGCGTCTCACGTGTCTCCCAAGGTCCGTGTAACCGCAAGCGCTTCTCATTCTTCTCATCATGTCTTCGACGGCGCGACTTTGACGATACAATGCTCTCGAGACGCAGAGATATTCGGGTCATCATGCAGATGATAGGTAACTCGAGAGCAACGTTTGGAAGCCCGACTCGCTCTGCGTCCAGTGTCCCGCGTGATCTGCCCCGACTGCCTGTCCCCAGCCTGCACCAGACGCTGGAAAAGTATCTTTCATCCCTGGAGCCCTTTCTCAAAGAGGATGAATCGCTTGGAGGAGTTTCGTACGAAGAAAGCTACAACTTGCGTGTCAAATGGGCCAAAGACTTTGAGTCGGGCATAGGCAAGTCTTGTCAGGAACGTCTACTTGGTCAGTCTCATGCTCCCTCTTATCATGTGGTAATGACACTAAACAGCAATGTCGTGCGATACAAGCACTCGATAGAGCTTCCCCAAGTAATTGGTTGGATGATACCATATGGATGAGAAAAGCTTACCATGAATGGCGTGCACCATTGCTCGTAAACTCGAACTGGTGGCTGGCTTTTAACAATGACTCTTCGGTGCCAGATGGCGTCATTCGTGGGCGTGGGCGCCCCCGCAAATCCGGTACTACGGATTGGCAAATTCGCCGGGCTGCCTGGCTGGCGCATCGAGTATTAGAATGGAAGACCCGCTCAGAAAGGTGCACTCTTCACGCATGTACTTGCCGCTGTTTCTAATTTGTTTTCTGGTGATATAGAGACGAGCTCTCCACTAATTTAACACGAGCCGGTTTGTAAACCATCTTGCCAGTTGACGTCACTCATGAGGCCCTTGCCACTTGGGACAGGTATTTGGCTACGAGATACCTCTGCAAAAATGTTCAACATTTCTAGAATACCACAGATACAATGCGATACCCTTTCCCTACCTCCGCCTCCCAATGACTCGGACGCTCGCAAAATCTTGGTTCTTATACACGATTGGTTCTACGCTGTTGAAGTTCTCGATTCGCATCTACAACCATTGTCCGCAGCGGATATTGAACGAAGAATCGCAGATGTTGTGGATGACGTCGAGCTTAGGTTAGCTGCTGGTGAGAAAGCCCCCCCTGTCGGCGTTCTGAGCGCCGATGAACGCGATCTATGGAGCGTAGTACGTTGCTATCAAATAGTGCCCGATCACTTTGAACTCATGTTAATATGAAGAATTTGCATCATCTACTATCTCTTTCCCACACCAATCATGCTATTCTGCGCACAATCAACCACTCTATTTTCGCGCTGAGTCTCGACCACTCTGTCTACGTTCTCCCATCCTCCATCTCTGTGGATGGCCCTTCACATTTGCCTCTACCATCCCCATGCACAGTTCCAGAACTTACCGCTCATTTACATAACGTGCGCTCTGGTCCTGCTCCACGACCCGCACACAATCGCTGGTTTGACAAGCCATTCTCACTCATCGTCGAGCCCAACACACGCGCAGGTGCACTCGGTGAACACTCACCATGCGACGCGCTTGTCCCGAGTATTGTTGCGGAATACGCGGTTGTTCAAGAAATCGATGGAGATGCTTTTGGTGCGCATGCTGACAGCAAGCGGCCCGTGTCTAGGGCGCCTGGCTGGCAACGTCTCGATTGGGTCGTAGACGAGCATATTAGAAATGAATGTATTGCAGCAGAAGACCGAGCAAGGATTCTCGTCGCAGATTCGGACGATGGTATCCTTTGGTTCGACGAGTATGGAGTGGAGTGGATAAAGAATAATGGTCAGTGCTATGTCCCATCATACTCTTTAGCAATTTGTTACGTCGCTGCGACCTCTGAACCCACCTACTTGTGACAGTATATAACGTGTCTGGTGCGAAGTGCTTACTCGTCCTTGCCCTTAGCTCGCTTTTCTCCGGATGCGTTCATCCAAATGGCGCTTCAACTGGCGTGGTATAGGACTCGGAAATGCTTCACTGCGACATATGAGACGGCTCTGACACGTGTATTCAAAAATGGTCGTACCGAAACAATTCGCACGCTTACATCTGATGGTAGGGCGTTCGTCCTCGCTATGTCTGATCCTTGTGGCAGTGTAAGTAATCCGTTATTCCGACATCTTTTTCGGCTAATCAATTACAAGGTTCAAGTGCGACAGTCACTGTTACGTCGTGCCATCCAGACGCATACGAATCTAACTCGTCATGCTACAACTGGACGCGGTATTGACCGACATCTCCTTGGGCTTAAATTGATGTTACGCCCGGAGGAGGGAGAGCGACATGAACTGTTTGATGATGAGCTCTTTACTCGTAGTCAAACATGGAAGCTCAGCACCAGTGGGTTGAGTGCAGGCAACCAGTTCCGTGGTACAGGGTGAGTCTGAGCATGCCCTCTAGTGTTCCAATATCTGATTAAAATTCTAAGGTTTGGTGCATCATATCCTGATGGTTACGGAATTAACTGTATGTGCCTGCATGTTCGAATATTGCAATTGCTGATAGAACATGAAGACCTGGCAGGTGCTGAGATTATTAAGTTTGGGATTGAGTCAAAGGTTTCCAGTCCCTTAACCTCAACTGAGGAATTCAAGTCAGCAATCGTAGAAGCTTTGCATGACATGAAGATCATCTCTGAATCCACTGTTGCATCTCACTTATAGGCAGCCTAACAAAGTGTATCCAAATATTCATGATTTTGGAAATGTGTTATAATTATATGTGTGTCGTAAGCAAATATAAGTTGATCATCTTACTTTCGGCCATTCATTTCATGATGTCTACGGTTCGCCCATGGATGCGATATCGATATTTCAAGCCTCGATCATCCTGCATGGATATCTCGAGTTGAATAAGCTGACTAGTGACCGATTGGCCGTTTGAGACAAAAACTAACTTACAACAGATTTCTGAATCCTGGACCGACATGTCCTGTGGAATTCACCATCGCTTTTTTGTCGCTGACTGTCCGCCAGCAAACATCGTGACCGGTCATTGGTGCTTCAATGCGAGCCGCTGATCACCTCACGCTCACTGCGCGATGAACTCCAAATACTGAGGTGTAAGCGGCTATGTTAAACGACCAGGCTGATCACTGGAAGAACACTCGCAATACTGCCAAGATCTTTTGCGCTGATACGTTTCATGCTGTATGTGGGACGTACTACCATCTTAGGACATAGCCCGGAAATCCGCTACGACGTTCTCCTCGTGGACGGAGACGTGACAACCCACTGTGAACGAGATGGCGGCGAGTGGTAAGTGCTCCTCTCGGGCTGAGCGACACTCGGGATGTCAACGCCGTTGGCATTGCGCAGGCCGGGGTCGTAAACAAGCAGGCGAGCGCGGCGAGATCGAACGCATGCAGCGTGCAGCCCGTGTTGCCCAGGATGTTGTCCTCGAGGATCTAACGCCCGGTCTTTGCCTTCCCAGACTCACTTTTATTGTGAAACTGGACGAACAGCGCTCTCGTCAAAGTTGCGATAGCCAGGGCGATGAGATGATCCCATGGTGAATATTACAGGCGAGAGTCCGACCTTTGCGAGCTCAGTCTCGAGAAAATCCGTCATGAGTTGACAGCATCGACTCCAAGAAGCCTTGCACTCGAATCTCGGGCTGGCCGTCCTCAACTGAATTCCGGAACATACGGGATTCTTGAATCAACATGGTGGGAGACATAGCGAGCCGCAATGGTGTAGTTGCAATTGAACTCCCTCGGCATCGTTGTGACGAAGTCGTGATAGCTCAAGATCAAATCTGTATATGCAAGGTCGCACGTCTATAACAGCTAAAGCTACAACAATACACCCAGTATCCTAATACGATAAAGTTAAAACCTGCCTGACAATAGGTCCCTCCAGGGCACCCAGCTATTGGCACCCCACTCGGTGGCGAGCTTGCCCATAAGTGTCGATGAAGCTTTCCCTTGCAGGAACGCACGACTGCTGCATATTATCATACCTGTCTTGCAGCGCGAGAGCATGACGTTGGTTCGGCGGACATTTGAGAGGAAACCAATCTTTTCAGACCGAACAACCGAAACGATAATATATTCTTCCTCGTTACCTAGGAGATCATAGATCATTTTATCAGCATTGCTATTGTAGTCGAATGTTTGAAGTGAAATACCTTGGAACGAGTCTACGTTGAAACACTTGTTCTCCCAAGGAATACCCACAGCTCGCAATCGATTCTCCAGTAAATTGCGTTGAGCATCATAAGGAGTAATGATCCGAAAGGCCTTGCTCTGTTTATGTAGCTTTGTTGCGATGAACTCGATGGCATGGGCTTCTGCATCGTTCTTTAAAATATGAGTGCGGGGGGGTAAATGGAATTCAAAACAATACACTCACAACCCAGCTATTTCCGGATCTCCTCTCCTTGCCATGCTTGACGTCGACAAAACGGCACGAGAGGCGCGAGTTGACAGAATGCTCCGTGTTCAAGCGACCCCCGTACACATGAGCTGAGATGAATTTGCCAATCGGTACTGGCATACGATCTGCATCATGCTCAGACGATGTGCAAAACAGACCAGAGAAGGGCGTGCTTACATTGAGTATCTAGAAATACAGCTTCTTGTCGAAGGTGAGGGAGCTCAAAAACGCTGCAAAGATTGCGAAGGTCATCTTGGCCGTAAGGCGCGACTTCAAAGAACTATGATTACTTCGAAAACGGGCAGAATGCATGAGAAACGTACGCTGCTTGTCATCTCCTATGAAAACCAGCTTACGCAGATTCTGCCCAAACTTGTACAAGAGCGGTAGGTAGTCGCCCAACTCGATCTGACTAGCTTCGTCGACGATAACCGTAGTGACAGGGACAAGCCGAGTGAGCCCCGTTGATCCAAGCCGCGGATGCGACAGCATGCTGATTGTGCATAGAATAACTCGTGAATCGAGTAACAAACGAGACATGCCAACTGCGTTCGGAGCGAAATCATCAGAGCGAATGACATTTCTCTCAATATCTTCGTACAAATGTTCGTGCCTGCGTTTGAGTGGCATTCATTGATAACTACACAAACTCAGAAGGATGATTAACGAGAACGCCTCACCATTCGAAGTGAAAATCTTTTGAGACAAGGACTTTGAATTCCCAGAAACCAACACTGCCAAGTTTCTCCGCTATATTCTTCACCGCGACATTGGATTGGGCGATCAACCAGACTCCGTGATCAGACTTGCTAGCAGCTATGATACTTGTAACAGAAGCCGCGATAACGGTAGTCTTACCCGTCCCAGGGGGTCCATGAATAAGACAAATTTGATCGTTACTCTCCGTGGACAGTATCCGACGAACTGCGACGGTCTGTGTCCCATTTAGAGGACGAGAGGGAAAGCAGATGTCAGGAACATCGAGATTTGATTTGGCGGAGTCTTTCTTCTTGCAAGACATACGGGAGGTTTCGGTATTGAACATCTTCCGGACTACCGGTACTTCGAACAGCTTGATCCTGCATTGTAACACAGCGAGTATGGCCTCTGTTCGCTCGAGCTCTGCATAAGTAGGATCTTCCCTGCCAATAGTATAAACAGAGCAAATTTTGGCGTTGGTCGAAACGTTCTGATGCACCGAAATCCTCGCAGATTTCCCTTCGGCATGAACGGTACGTCCACTGGCAGATATTGGCGCAGATCCTTTATTTGAAATCTCAACCAGTACCTTCTAAATGCAGGCACCGAAAAGATGAGTTCAAGAATCGGCAGCAGAGCCGTGGGTAACATGCCTGGTTCACGGATTTACGGAGACGGGTCTTGAAACGAGTCAAATTGACATTAAGTACGCCATTGGTACGACTAAACTCGGCGGAAACGTCGTTCTTTACTTTCGTAGGCTTCAGTGCGCGGAGGCGATCTGCATCGCGAATGGATTTGACACAAATAGCCAGGTGCTGGAGCACATTGATCGTCCTGAGAGCAGCACCAGGTGCACAAAACGAGAAACAAAACGGACCTTCGCATTAAATGTATGCGTATCAATGGGGGATATGGCCAATAATTGTTTTTGCAAATGCTTGATATGACTAACTTGGCAAGATGCCCATGCCCGCTCACATACATTACGCAAATGAGACGCATCCGCTGATTCGGCGAGGAAGATGTCCGATGCCCGTTCTGAATGGAGTAGATTCTCTCCACCGAGAACCTTGTACAAATCGTTGTTTGTCTGGCGATTGCTAGAGAGAATGGACCATAGCTCGATTATTTGAGTCGCGGTCAATCCAAAGTCGAGTTGCAAAGCTGCAACAAGACGAGGGGCATCAAGCACCATCTTCCGAAAGCCTGGACGGCAAAGAAAGCCTCTGTGAAGGATATCACGCCCTTGGACCTTTCCTTGGCCTCCCTTCTTTGACTTCGCCTTAGCGTTCGAGCCAGGCTTCGGCATTTGGACAAACACGCCACGGGAAGGAGTGGCGAATGCAATGGATGTAAGGATCCCCTTGGAGCCATACGCAGCGGCAACGCCGAATGTATCACCGACGGCAGTCTGGAGAAAGGTGTCCACAAAGTCTTCAGATAATTCTGCCTCGTTGAGCTGTACAAAATCTACAGGTGGATGTGGTGCTTTGTAGATAGTCTGTTTGAGCCGGAACGTGCGATCTTGCATGATGAGGGGAGGTACGAAGGGGCGAGGGGATTAAACCCGAGCAACCCGACCAATAGTCTTAAATGGGTGGCGAGAGACAAAACCAGAAAGGCATGCGGAAACCATCCGTGAATCCGCCGGAGAAGGCATTGGCCAAGACACCCTCACGTTCCTCGAAGCTGTGGTCAGCAATGACAAAGCGCACCTCCGGCGTAGGCATGGAAGGTAACGAGAGGGCATCGGTGGACGAGAGTCAGCGTGAGAGGGAAAGCGACCTGAAAAGGCAGGTTGTTACGCGAGGCTGTCCTAGGGTTCTGTCAAACGGATATTATGTGGACCCACAGGAACCTCGAGGCGATGGTGTAGTCTGGTCTGGACGCTATCCATCGCGAACCCGCGCGCGTACACTTGGACCGTCAGATTATTATTGTGTACTATAGAGTAGGTCTCATGATTCTGGAGAGGGGTCAACATGATTCCGAAGGGATGGCTCTGAGCGAGCAGTGCCGCCGACCGGAGAGTGGCGTACATAGCACACCACTCGCCCGGGCCCGAGGACCTACAGTACAGTCACGCCGAGTCGGTATGTGTCACAACAGTGTCACAGCCTCCGACAGCCTCCGAGTCGACTGAAGCCTCAAGGCCTCACGATCGGCCAGCTTCTACACAAGTCCACCCTCCATCCTTGAACCTCGCCCATACCGCACTGTTACCTGCGCTGATATGGCCACTCCACTCATCATTGGTGTTGGTGCACTAGCTGCTGCTGTCGCTGGCAGGCAGCTTCTACGTAGAGCTGGTCAGGGTGCCGCAGAACAATGGGCCAAAGGCGGATTCAAGGCAAAGATGGATCATAAAGAAGCCGTCGCAATCCTTGGCCTGAAGTACGCCCTTGAATTCTATCACATCTTCTCTCTCATTCTCAGTCTCCTGTTTCCCCGTTGCTGGGCGCCATCTACAGAGACGGCCCTCAGCTGAAAAGCAAGCTGAAGGATGCGCACCGTCAAATCATGCTTTCCAATCATCCGGACCGTGGAGGCTCGCCCTATCTTGCAAGTAAAATCAATGAGGCCAAGGACCTGTTAGACAAGGAGAAGCGATAATGACAGGCGGTGCATGCTGTGTATGTTACTCGGCTTTCGAATACAGCCCAGGACTGACCCATTGGCAGCTTGACCACGCTGTATCTATGAGCCTTACTATAGCATACCCTATTAATGCCAGCACTATTCACATGCGCACGTCAACTTGGTCCAGTAATTCACGGTATGCCGGTGGGTGTGTTGAGTGCATCACTCTTCTCATCACCGTCCCCCGTTAAAATTGTCAAACGGCAACTACTCTGGAGTACATCTAGGTTCTCACGTCGCTGGCATGTATCACTTAGACCTTAGGCCTGGGCGATGGCGTCTTGTATTTAAACCCACAGACTTGCCGCAGACTAACATAATGCCAGCTGAGGTCTCATTTAGTAATGCTGACTAAGCCTTTACCACTTTTCATCCGTCCTTCATGACTGAGCTCCCGCCATCCAAGCTCGGAACGAAGAACCAGTGAGCTTTCTGCGTATTCGCTTAGATGCCAATTCAAGACTCTGCAGCTGGGACGATGTGTACTCGTCAGAACTAACGAACTTCGAAGAGATAGGCGATGAGGGCGAGATATGGTGCGCATCACCTCGCGATTGTTGTCCTCGCATATTGACTTGTACATTCTTGTATGGTCTACAATGCAGGTTCGGCGAGGATAGTGTGGAAAAGATGGTTGATTGGGCCCTGGAACACATGCCACCTGACATGAGCAATGCCCCACATATTCTGGAGGTGGGTGCCGGTAACGGCAACCTGCTATTTGCATTACACGACGCGGGATATGCGGCCGACAGATTATGCGGTGTAGATTACAGCACGGATGCAGTGAGGCTCGCTCGCGCGATCGCGCAGTCGCACAGCCATAAAGGCGACGAAGACGGTGACCACGCGACAAGGAAGGCCAAGGATGCTATCACCTTCGTTACTCGTGATTTCCTGCGTGATGATGTTCCACCTTTGGGCAGTATGACCGTACTACAAGTCGGGTCGAGCGCTGTTTGGGATCTAGTTTTGGACAAGGGCACGTTCGACGCCATGGCGCTAGCTGGAAAGGACGACAATGGCATTTCACTCGCAGACAGCTACCCGCATCGGGTGGCGACAGTCGTTAGACCTGGAGGTTTCTTTTTGATAACGTGTGCGTTATACAGACCTCTCGCGGAGTCACAGTGGATTGACATCAGATAGCTTGTAACTTCACTCTCGAAGAGCTGAAGACAAAGTTTAGCACACCCGAGACGGGATTAGAATATCAGTATGTCGAACCAGTACGCCGCCTGTATGTAATTCATTGATCTGATATTGCCACCTTTCCTTTCCTTCAGCTCTCGTATACCGTTCCCAAGTTTCTCGTTCGGTGGCAAGAGCGGCAATGTGTATTCCAGCGTAGCTTTTAAGCGCACATAACACAATTCATCTGAATGGCACTGAGGCGAAATCACAGCCCTGCAACGATATCTATCCCTGTCCGCAATGTGTCTCGAGCCACCTGGCTAGCCCAGTTTAGATATCCACTGTTATCGTCGCTTTCATTGAATGCCTGCCGCGCAAAATATACCAGACCAATAGCCAGAGTCTGCATCCTCGCTGCTTTCATGAAAACCTCCTCCAATGGACTTCTGTTTCTAGTCGTCGGCATATTCTCAGGGTCAACATTTAGTAGTGGAGTGGAGAGCTGAGTGCTTATGAATATGTGTGTGAACAACTCTTTGAGGAAGGTTTGCGATCGCGGTTTGAGCACGGTGAAGTCCACGGGCTATCGACGAGAATATTCAAGTCCCACGATATTGGCATCGTTAAGAAATCAAAATACCTTTAGGATAGCGAGAGTGCAACAATTCTTCGCAATCCACCACCCATAGGCTCTCGCTACATTCTTCATTCTTGTGGACGATATGTTCTTCACGCCGAATCCCCCATCTTCACCCAAATTTTTGATCAGCTCGGCTCCCCCAACATTCGTCTCACCCAGATCCCGCAGGAAATCCCATAGGCAGAACTGCAATGTGATCTTATGTGAGTGAGACGTCTGACACAGCTGTTGGCCAACAAGTATGTAATATGGATTGAACGATTTCTCCTGAAAAGACGAAGTTAGTCAAAGCTTTAAGACTGGTCTGGAGGAGGATATGCACGTTTCCACAACAATGGAGGATGACCCGGATGATTTCTCGTTGCTGAACATCCGACAGTTTGAGCTGCGACAGCCTCTCACAAGCATCCACATAGTCCTATGCATGCCAAGTTAAGTCGGCGCAGTTGATGATGCAAGGTGGAATACATACATCGCTGCTCATCAAAACGACAAATATTCCGCGTCGGATTTCTGTATTCATACCCTGTTTCCTTGCTAGTTTGAGTAAGACGTTATTGTCAATAGAATCTGATTCAGCCTTGTCTTGGACTTCGCGCTGATTTTCTGCGTGCTCAACCAGAGGATCGCCTCCCCATGCAGCGCCAACGATCCACCACTTGCCCTTACTTTCTGCTGAATGCAGGTCTGCGAGGGTTACACGTAGTGGCTCGTGTGCAAGAACTGCGAGGAAAATGAGCTAGGCAAGGCAAGAGGTATGATTTACAGGGAACAAACCGTGTCTCTTCTTGCCCAAGCCAGCCAGGAATTTCCGCAGCCGTTCCACAGTTTCATCTCCAGCATTGTGGGCAGTGCCACGCTTGGTCCTGTTGTTCTTGAGGTTGGTCAAAGTTTCGACCATGAAACGGGCTCGGGAACTGAAGTGCATAAGATCAGCTGATATCATGTTGCAAAAGCGTACAATAACATGCGTCATGACATTGGCTTGACCGGAAAGTTTCGACTGTACTATTTGAATAATACTTTTCAGAGCAGTTGCATCGTCCTGCCTTAATTGATATCCGGAATCTATGTTGAAAATTAGTCGAAAGCGCACACAGCTACATTTGTGTCTCACTCCGTGTGACCTTGAGTAAAAGCTCAACCTTGAATTCCGTAAGCTCGCCGTCTAGAAGCCCGCGAATAATGTCATACACCAATACACATGAGATGACCTGAAAATTATAAAGCTCGGAGAGTAAGACCACGAGATTGGTGCACTCTTTGCCTATAGTCTCGTCATTTGGCTGACGTCCAGAACCGGCGGCGTCACCACGATCTTCTACTGGCTGTTGGGCTGGTTGCGGAAAGTAGCGCTCATATGCATTTACAACATGCTGTACAAAGAACGCGGCTTCGACTATCATCAGAACCAATTCGCGATAATTTCAAATGCTACCCACCAAATTCAACACCAATAAGCTTGTGGAAGGCGGAAATGAAGGCAGCATGCAGAACGACGTAAGAATCGAGCAAGGCAGAATGAGCCGATATCCCATCAATGATTAGAGTCGTCAGAGTCGACGAAACATCTAGTTGAGTTGCTCATGAATTAGGAGCCAGAAACGCAACATCAGACCACATACCGTGCCTCCTGTGACTGCGATAGAGTTCCTCAATGGCATCGACGATTGATGCTATGTTTTGCTCGCTCATCCTAAAGGGTTCTGAGATGAAACGGGGGTGGAGTTAGTCAGAAAGTGAACGTACCGATTCAACAGACCCTTCAATTGTCTGCTTAGCTTTACCTGCTCCTCTGATTGGCCTTCGTCCTCCACCTGTGCAACTTTCCTGAGATGCGGCGGTATGTATCTGGAACCTGATTGAAGGTTTGAGAATGACCTAACTTCATTCAAAGAGTTGACAAACCGGCTGCGGCAGGAGTTGAGGTCGCAGGCACCGAGCTACTCGACTTGTCATCGTCTGAACCATCGTCAAGACGTTCAGCATAACCCAACCCCCTCTCGGCATCGACAGATTCCTCCTCATCTGATGAACTTCCACCGTCTAAGGGACTTCCCTTATCCTCTTCCTCGCCGGATGCAACTTGCTCTGTGTCAGAGACGCTTTCGTTAGACTCTACTGTAGTGTTCAATATCACCTAGTCCCGAACCGTTTGAGATTGTCTGCGATACCACAAATACAACGACAAACCTCTGGCTGGCTAAATACAGATCGCTCCATGTTGTCGAGATCGTTCAGAAGATCTAGCACCCACGATTCGCTTCATATAGGACACAGTGAGCGAGAGCTGACATACCATCAAGTCCATCGTTTCCGCCTTTACCATACTTGGTTGTACGTTTGCCTCCCTTCTTCCACCCCAATTTTGACTCCAAGTACGCAATGTATGCATCTTCCTCTTCATCCTGGCGCGAGCGAGAAGCGACAGGAACCTCGATTGTTGGAGGAGGTACTTTGCGGGCTTTGGACGAAACCTTTGTACTCGGCGCTATTCGTTCCTTAGAAATTTTAGGCTGGGATAGCGAAGAGCGTGCATCTCGAGGAGCAATGATGGTTGTGATCGGCGTGTGCGCTATCTTGACCTTCTTGCGTTTTGGGGATTCCGGATGTTCATCCTCGGTGTTGCGTTTATTTTTCAGACGGGGATTATTAACATGTAAAGAGGTGAAATATTCCGCTTTGCGCTCTTTGCGCGACTGACGATCCTGTTTCCGGGTTTCTTTTCTCGACAACTGCCGATTACCCGTTTTGGACCATTTTTTGCCGTCATCACCTGAGCATCCACATAAGACGCGTTCTTTTCTTTAAGCAACAATAACCAGAGGACGTGCCTGCATTGTTGTTGAGCTCTTCGAGCAGAGATTTTGGCAACGACGGGCCACCGCGAAGAGGCATGAGTTTCGGCAAGGATCTCCGGCTCCAGTTTCCGCAAGTGGGCCGGCCATTGTTTGCCCTTATTACCCAAAGCCTTCCGCTTCGTCTTATTTCGGCATACCGTTGACCCACTGGCAGGAGTCAGGACAGACGAGCACGGCGAAACGTCCAGTGGTGAAAATTTGTACGCTTCATGCCGATTTATGTTACTGTGAGTTGAATTAGCAAATGAGCTGATGCATATAACCACGGGTCTGGTAGTAGTACTGCATTGATTGCTAGAAGTTCACTGCCTCGGTCAGAGATCTCCGCCACAGGCGCGTCGTACAAATACAAGACAATAACGCGGTCACTGCGCGTCGGCGTGTTGCAAACGGGATACCGTCATGCGTTTGACGCATTCAGCAACTAGTGATAACTGATGCGCATTATTCCTTGATCAGTATCACTTACTCTGGCTGCAATACCAAGCAAATACTGGGTCGGAATGTCTGCAGAATCCGTGCAAACAGCGACTAATTCGAAGGTTCCGTCGATTAGAGATTCTTCTGTGCCACTTATTGCGTCCTACACGTATCACTCTCCGATCCCGACAGCTATCGGTCCGTATATATTAGGAGTCGATGAAGCGGGCAGGGGTCCCGTCTTGGGCCCTTTAGTGTACGGTGTCGCTTATTGCCCCACGGCCTATCAAGAAGATCTTGACAGTCTCGGTTTTGCAGGTAAGCTATATCACGAAGATTGACGTGTTGGCGAACTGAATGGGCTTTAAGACTCGAAGACTTTGACGGCAGGGACTCGCTCGTCCCTCCTTCAGACGCTGTGCTCGGATCCTGCTAATCTTGGCTGGTCCGTCCGAGTGCTATGGTGTGGCATCCCATTATTGCTCTTGGATCCCACAAGGCGAGCTCACGACACTGAAGTCCACAGGCCATCTCAAGTGGAATGCTTCGTCGGCCACCGACCAACCTCAATCGTCAATCAGAACAAGCCACTGTCCTCCTCATTCGCGAAGTACTTCAGCATGGAATCAAACTTTCCGATGTAAGCAACCTGTAATCCTTCGCGCGAGCCAGAGTGTAACTTGTGAACAGGTTTATGTAGACGCTCTGGGTCCGACGAAGACTTATGAAGCTTACCTCTCATCACAGTTTCCCGGCATCAATTTCACTGTCACAGCTAAAGCCGACTCCAAGTTCAAGATTGTGGGTGCTGCCAGCGTCGCGGCGAAGGTGACTCGCGACGCTTGGGTTGAGGATTGGACTTTCGAAGAGAGTTCATCCCCACATGACGCTGAGTCTAATTCAAAACCGACAAATACTCGATGGGGTAAAGAGCTGGGCAGCGGATATCCGTCTGGTAAGGCTTGACATATTGATGCAGCTGTCCCATGCGATTGTGACGTTTCGTTTGTATTGGTAGATCCTAAGACTCAGGCTTGGATCAAAGGATCACTGGATCCCACGTTCGGTTTTCCCTCTCTTGTGCGCTTTTCATGGACTACTATCAAACTCGTTTTAGAGAAGAATGGTCATGTTGTCCAATGGTGAGGATATATTCCTTGTATTACTCATCAGTGAGCTCATGAGACCATTTGCAGGACAGATGATGGTCAAGCATCCCTTATTCAAGCATTTGAAAGTGCAACGGGTCTCGACAAGGGTCGGTGTAAAATTACTAAGGACCTCTGTATTAGTAGTGTTGCAACATTATGATCGTTTTGTTCCATTGTCCTGCATGCTCACAAAGTTTGTAAATCTCATGATCACTCCTGCATTACAATATAAAATAGTCTAGTAAATACAATAGCCCACAATCCTCCGAATAACGCGAAATCCTCTTATCGTCTCTTCGGCGGTGGAGATCCAGCCTCCCCAATCGCCTTTCGCTTGGCGCCAAGCCCGATAACCAGTTTAGTGCGATCGTTTGGTACAGGTGTCCCCTCCTTCGGAGAGTCTGTGAGATCTGCAGCAGCTGATATTCGTGAAAATCCGGGCTTAGGAGCGGGGGAGCCGTTGCTCGTGGAAGCTGCTCCAGAGATCATAGCTGGCGAACCCATGAACATAGGGCTGCCACCGTTAGTCAAGGGAGCAGGAAGGGTTATAAAACCCGTGGTTTCTAACTGTGGGGCAGGAACCTTGCCGGCATTCTTCTTCTTGTTCTTCTTGTCTGTCTTGCCCTTCGATAGCGGCTGGGGATCAAGAAATTCTGCCGCTTGGGGCACGGCACTACGCAATAACGTGAATACAGATATTTGAAACCACCGACCGACAGACTTACCCTCTGTTACCAACGGAGAGCACGAAGTGAGCCTGTCCTGCTTTCTCCTGGCGAATCTGAAACGCCTGATTCATGCTCAAGGGGGTGTCACCGCTTGCCATAGCTTCCTTCTTCTTCTCTTCGGCGATCTTCTTCAACCGCTTCTCCGTCTTCATCCTACCAGAACCTTTGCCATGAAATTTGTGGGAGAGCGCCTTCCAAGCCTCTTTTGGAGTTAGCTCTCGTCCAAATTCATCGTAATACACGATGTTCACGTCAGGCTTGTAGTCCCTATAAGCCTCCAGATTCTGTCGTGCCTCCTGCTGTTCCCGAACACGATTTTCGTACTCGCGCGTGGCCTGGTCCCTGTTGCCACCGCGCGTCTTCGTTCGCTCCAGTTCGCGCTGTGCGACCATCTGCCTGTAGTCCGCTAGCCAAAGATCCCTTTGCAATTGTACTTTCTCTCGTTCTCGCTGATCAGCAGTTGGAGCCGCAAGAATTCCCTGGCTGCGAAGAATATTAAGCGTAGATGCCAGGCCAGAGCTGTACGTCTGTTCACTGAGCGTACCAACTGGTACGTCTGGATTCTCCGCTGCAACTTTCTCCATCTCCTCCGTCTCCCTGATAGCGTTCTCGATGGCATTGAGCATTTCTTCGTCATCGTCATCCTCCTCCTTGACGACTACCTCGCCTGCTTCAAGCTCTTCCATAGTTTCGTCCCCCTCTGCCGTCTTCACATCGATCGACGGCGACCGAACCTTTGATGGAGCGCTCGAAAGAGCGTCAGTTGGTAACTCCTTCTTAATAGCAACTGGATCATATGTAATAGCACGGACGAATTCCGAGGTGTCGTCAAACGTCAGACCACTTTCCTCATCCCCGTCACCGCCATTTTCTACATTGAAAGAGGAATCGCCATTCTGTGCCTCCGATTTGGCGCGTTCCTCAGCAACTATAATACCCAAGCGTTAACTTCATGGACCGCCAAGACAACAATGTTCTCACCTCTTTTAGCGATCTCCTCCGGTGACAGTTTCTTCGTCTTTTGCAATTTTGCGCGACGAGAACGGGCGAGTGCTGCTTGAAGTTCGTCGTCATCTACGAAATTGGCGTCCAGATTGCGCGGTCGGGGGATAATCGACCTCCCGTCTACCTGCATCTGATCGTCACCGTTGACTGGGGGGACGTCGGATTCCTCGGGAACCCGGCGAGAAGACCGTTTCTTCTTCGTCTATAAATGGACGTCCGGGTGACTATTGGACGTGACATAAAAAACAGGCATACCTTGGGCTTCTTGAATCCTATATCCCCCTCTTTTAAATAATCTGCCGATTCCAAGTTCTCTACAGAGATTGATGAGTGACGTTCAGATAGAAACACACGTCTACGCACTGGCATAATCTATAGATAACAGAGACTTATTGACAGAGGTAGCAGAGGCACCTTCCTGTTCTGATTTCTTCAATTGCACCGCGTCCGTAGAGCTCCCAAGCCGGAAACCCTATTTTATCTGTTAACGCGAGCGTAAACACAAAGCGGAGAACCCGCACCATCTCTTTGGGTCCTTCTAAAAATTCGTCGTATTTCGCCAGAACGGATCGCTTCAAGCCTGCATGTCCAGGTGTAAATTCTTCGTCGTCATATCCTGTATAATCACGTCGCTTGATCTTCAACTCGTTATTTTTTTTCGTCCGTTCGTCTTCTGCAAGCTCGACGTTCTGAAGTTCATCCTCTGCAAAAATTGATGACTTTCATCTAAAATTCAGCACCGTTCAACATACCTTCATTATCCAATATACGACTATCTTTGAGTGTGAGTATACGCGCTTCGCCCTCCTCCATGGCGTCAAAATCATGGCTGACCTTCAAGCCTGCCAGGTCCTCTGGGATAATAGGTCAGCGGAAAGATGCCTCAATCTTCTAACTAATGCAACGCACGTTCCGTATACTCCGCTTGAAAGACCTTGTCCATATTCTCAAGCTCCTCCTGCCGCTTTTTTGCCAGCTCTTTCTCCCTCTTCTTGCTCTTCTTGATCCATTTCATGGTATCGTCTACATGACCATCCGCGTCACCGAGCGTAGTACCTTTCAATTTTGCATTAAGCTCTCGCCGATTTCTCACCCTAGACAGACGATTAAATGAGCAACGCTGCTCGCGACGGATCTGGGCCTGGACGCCCAAACGAGGTAGAAGTAATTGCAATGGGCGGAGGAGAAGACAGGCTGCTTACTTTGCGATATTATCCTGAATTTTCCTGTAAAGCTTAATTAAGATCAGCCGCGACGAGCAACACTTGAATGCTTACCTTGCCTCCCTATCTTTGGCTTCCTTCTCTCGTTGTCTCGCATAGTTATCCTCCGCCTGCTTGTCTTTATCGTCCGCTGGCGCACTGTCATCTGTAAGTGGCTTAAGACCGAGAGAGATACGGATCTTGTTAGTCTCCTCGAGACTGATGCTTTCTTCCATGGACATGATTATAACTGTCCTGATGGGAGACAAAGTGAGCGAGGATGGTAAGCGGCTCAACAGGAGATGAGCGACAGTCGAGCTTCAAGCTCTGTGTAAGCGCTCCGCAGATAGCGTTGGAGATTCAAACGGTAACTTATCTGGTAAATAACTACTTGATCGTCTTCTACGAATACTATACTCACTATTATATAATTTAACTATTTCCCAAATCTGAGATGAATTAACCATATGGAGTCACTACAAGGTAGAGTACTTGTGCCACTGAAGGCGGATGGGTTACCAGGAGAGGAGAGTATATGATTGTACAACAGCCTGCACACGTAGCTAACTATGCTGAGGGTCATTATATGTAGTTCGCGAGTCTCATACTCAAGAATTCCGTTCGTGAGCAGAGACTGCAGAATTGTTTTCTTCACTCTTGTCGCTGGCTCCCGTAACCATGTGCCACAATTCAGGTCCATCCCGGATAAGACACTGAGAGGAAGATCAAGACTCAGATATGTAAACCACTACATGAACAAATCACTCACAATGATAACTTCAACTGCAATAAGTGCAATGATGATGAGCTCCATCCTGTGCCCGGAAGTCTTTGGAGTATCATTAGAGTTTCAGAGCGGTCCGGGAGGAGAATGTATCTCACCTCTGTCAAAAGCTCCCGTAGAACCGATTGCATCTTTGAATCATATGAAAACTCAGACGAACCAAGAATAAAAAGGCAATTACCTCGGCAGCGTACGTGATTTTGTCATTGACCGATCGTGTACGAGCCTTCATCTCCAATGCATTGCTCAACGAGTTGAAATAATCTATAATATAGCTGAGCAATATTACGACCTCATTACACAACACCAAACTCACTTTCCAGAGCAGGCTCAGCCCAGTACAAGTCGGGTGTATCAGAAAAATTTTCTCTATTCAAGTTAATTCCCTGACGGAACTTTAGCAGTTGACCGAGCTTCATCACCAAAGCCTTGCGACTTAGTCCAGGTTTTCCTGTTCGCCGTAACGTGTCCGGTAAGAGAGCCACTGACGAAAGGTACTTCTCGAGGGAAAGTTCTAGCGCAGAAAGCGCAGTAGAACGAGAGAGTGCCTGCGAAAACGCATAGCGAGCTAACACATTTTCCTGAGGCAGCAAGGAATGAGGTAGATTGCCGGGAAGTGCTTCATCCGTCGTTGGCGCTGGACTCTTCCCGAGAATTATTAAGTCGCCTTGCAGCCGAGTAGTCCTGATTCATAAATACTCGTCAGGAGGTCGCCATACATGCGCCAGCAGTGGCATAAAAACGCAGTCACCCACTCTTCCGGATCTGTCACAAACTCGAGGTCCTCTGTCTCCGGTTCGAGCAGTGGTGCAACCTCAGCATTTGATTTGGCGAGAACCTTCTGAGCAAATTTCCGGGCCTGGTCTTCACCCAGCCCCCAGCATACAAAGCTGCCATTTCCGAAAATAAAAATCTCACCATCTCGCCCATCTTCGGTCCATCTCGGTATCCACCATGACTCATGCAGCAGCTTCGCGGACGACGGAAGGCGGTCCTTTAAATTTGGGAGAAGGTAGCGCTCCGCAGTTGCAAGTGTGAACACCGGCTGGATATCGCTCCGAGTAGGAGTCGGATTAGAACGAATAGGCAAAGAGGCAGAGGCAGATCTACGGAGAGGCGTTGAAGCCTTCGGTTTCGGTATTGCTTGGGTGGCTTCTGAGGGCGCTTTGGAGGCGGATTGAGCAAAACATCTATAACGAAGACAACTTGCAGGTCGCTGTGCCTGACAACACGTTGGTGAATTGGCGAAGGACCGCCATAGAAACCTACGGTGGACAATAGCGGTAGCGTTCATCTGAGCTATTGATTAGTTTTCAATTCGTCATCAGGATAGAGAGAATGCGCGTACGCGTACTACGTAGGGCTCTTTCAAGAGACTTACTCAGCGAGTGCCGTGACAAAGTGGACTTCAGTTGGCAAGGTTTACTATCACAAGTACTTATGTATAGGCATGGTCTTCGTGAACGCCTCAGCCCGGCAGGATCACGCGTTTTGATTCCCGAGATGCGGCCGTTCAATGCGAGTTAGACTCCATCAACATAAGTGCACGTAGCTCAAAAATCATGTCTGTGACACCAGCAAGATTTAACTTCTATACAGCTATGGCGGTCCAGGGCACCAGCAAAGAGAGGAAATGATTTATTATAAAGTACTTTTCAAGCCACGATACGTGATCGTGCTCTAAGACATCTCTACATCCTCATCGTCGCTTCCTTCAGCGTCCTCCCAACTATCATTCTCTTCCTCATCGGCTCCCTCAGGTGACGGCTGAATTCCCAGCGCTTCTAACTTAGCAATGAGTTCGAGTACATGTTCTAAGAGTGGCTTATCCGGATGCTCCTGGTTGACGTGCAACTGTGTGATGTAATGTGAGCTGAAGCGATAGTTAGTGTATTGTAATAACATACCATTTGGCAAGTTTCCAAGCAGTCTCGAGCGTCTTTGGCCAGTTCTTGCCATGTCAATTCGTCCAATTTACCTCCACTCTCTTGCGCTTGCTCCGCCATAAGGAAGAAACACCAACCCTCGAGATACCACGCTTCGACATCTTGGTCATCAGTGGCCATTACACCTTGGAGAACAAACAGCGCAGGTGTGTACAACGAAAGCTCCAAGAACATCTTTACAAGTGACAGGCGAGTGGGTATCGGAGGGAGACGAGAATCATCTACGCCGGTCAAGAATATGTGAGAAAATAATGATGCGATATCTACAAGCAAGAACTGACCAAGATCTAAACTTTTCCATGCAGTCCACGCCTGCTCAAGACAAGCTTTTGCATCGTCTGGTCTTTGCTGCGAGAGTCGTACAGATGCTAGTGCTTGTAGCGCCTCGGTATTTCCGGGATCTGTCTGCAATGCTAAACTTAAGAGATCTTCGCACGACTTTTCTGCTGCAGGCTCGAAGCTGGGAGGCGTACCTCTAAGCATCGGATCAAGGATTATGCATATGTCGGCATACGTACCACAAATCATCCATCCAGATCTCCACCATCCCAATCAGAGCGCGAACTATACTATGCTTGACATCCGCGTCATCATCACTGGTACTGGCAGAGTCCACTGCGCGATCCTTCCCCTTGAGCTGAACCGTGAGGACGTCGACGGCCGCTTGGTAATGTTTTAAGGCCGCGTGTGGATCATCGCTCAGCTGCGCGAGGTAGAGATGTGCGGACGGGGGAGGAGGAACAGGAGCACTGGGATGTGGAGGTACGAGCGATGTGAACGTCTGCACATGTTTTGCATCATCAGTCGCTTAAGTTGGCGATATGATTCGACATGCGTACTAGTTTTGCTGCATCGAGTTCCCCAGTCTCCAACTGCACCACTCCCAGCATCTCCTTCGCCTGCGCATTGGACGGCTCTCGGTCTAGTGCGCGCTGCACAAATCGCCTTGCGAGATCATAGTCGCATTGTACTATCAAGGACTGAGACTTTTCGAGAAGAGCAGACACAGAGGGAGGCAGCGTGGGTTCTTCAACTGCGACCTTTGACAATAACGCAGTCGCCTTTCTTGATTTTGTTCGTGTTCGGCCCATCGCGTATGGTTGTGGCCTCCAGATTTCTTGAATACCCACTGCAGCAGGCTGAGGGTGAGCAAAGATCGCAAATGTGATCTATGCATGATCCCGATCGGCGTTCGCCGGCCTCCTTTGCGTCTCGACGTTGACCTCATCAACTCTTTGAGCTGCATCCCACACTCAAAACGCGTCAAAATCGATATTTTCGAAACTATATATTACTTGCTGGATGACACACGAGACTGAGGAAGCGAAACGAGAGGTAGAAGATGGCTTGTTTTTTGAGAGATTACAAACACTGTTCGACAAGCACCTGGCGGATCTGAGGGCCTTCGCTGAGCGCGAAACACGTCCGTTCGATGAGGTTTGTATACGAGATCCCTTTTCACTTGAGCTATGCATCCCTATGACATCAATATAGGTACGAAGGCGTTTTGCAGAATGGCACTGCGATTGTCTCTTTGCGCCATCTCCAGCGCAGGGAGATGATGCTCAAGAGCGTAGTAAGTCACTGAATTTATCTTTCCGGCCTGCTAGTCTAAGTCTATCAGTAAATACTATCCTCCGGTACACCTCACAAACTCTCGAATCCCTTCGTGAAATCGCTGGGCTTCAGTCCTTCTTTCTAGTGGTAAACCCCCGCAATGTCGCCGATGAAGGCTTCCTCGGAGGTACGTTGTTTGGTCGCGAGTTTTGGCGCGGGCATCGGGGATGCGGGGTCAGCGGAGCCAAGGCTTTCCAAGCACAGTGTATGAAATCAGAAAAAAATGAGATACGCAGTTCCACTGCGGGGACTGCGCTGGAGATGTCCCCTTCTATGATCAACATATCCTCGCAAAAAAGAGGACCTGCTAGTTCACTGAAAGCAGAAGTCTATGCTAGTGTGCGTGATGCAATTCGGTAAGATGCCTCTGTGTTCCTTATGTGCTCACACTGAATTGCGTGGTACTGTTAGAGCAGCATCTGGGATCCGAAATGCTGAGATGAAGTGGAAAGATCACTCCAAACTTGATGTCTACGGCATTCGTCTTGAAGGCTGGCCTCCAGCTGTGCCCATGCGGAACCCATCTGCCCTTTCCGCTACCCAGAACAAACAAATACTTGAGGCGCTCAACGCCAAAACCATGACATTTATTCGCACGAGGGATGCGTCTCCTACGCCAGCAGGCTCTACATCGATATCTATGCAACAAGAATCGTCGGACGGTGCGGATGTTATTGAAGATTGGATTGATTACTCCCCTTGGGCATCCAAGGACCAGGACGATAGCCTTAGCGAAGTGAGTAGTCCGAGTCAATCGATCAGTGTTTGGAACAGTAGTCTCTGACACGGTGTCATTGCCTCTGTTGTATTGTTATTGTAGGAGCAGTCTGTCGGGACATCAGATGTAACTGCTGCATCATGCGGCGCATCCTATTCACAGCAAGCAGCAGATCTTCCGAGCATAATATTGGATTTACCTGATACTGCCCATGAATCATACAATACTATCTCACCTTCGCCATTAAAGAAAAGACGTAGAGATTCTGGATAATATGGATAGGTAGCGTATCATACGTATGTACAGTATAGTGCGAATTGAAAGCGCTGGAACATGTTAACCTCATATGATACAGCGATAGTACAGCAATGTGCAGTAAGGTACGGACCAAATAAATGTTTTCGCGGAGAAGGAATAGTATGTTAAATGTGGGACTCAGACACTGCAGATGGTGTCCGAGCTTATGGACAAAATGCCCTTCATACGAATGGCAGGCATCCTGTTGCGAATCCAGCTATGATCCATACCTCCCAGGGCCTGCCCGGAGAGAAGGATCTCAAACTTGACGCTCTTCAGGCTAGTATAACGTGTGCCAGACAGAACCACGTCCAATCCCTCCATGTTGAGTGCGCACAGATCGGCGGAACGAATGGAGAATACGAGTTCCTGCAGCTGAGAAGAGCTTGCAGTTGAGAGTAGTATGACAATCCAGGACAGTGATGGTCGATACGAAGAGGGCATGAGGCAATGTGACGCGGAGCAGCTAATACGTAAACGACGCAAACCTGTTGACTGTGTCAAGTCGAGTTGTGAAGTTTGTAGGACATCTACCAACATCGATATCAGCACGAGCACCAGCGAGATCGTCCTGTACGAACCTGTGGGGTCTCGCGAATCCTGGAATCCAATTTCAAGCTGTTCTAGAGATGAGCGAGCCGCGTGTAAGAAGTCGCGAATAGCATGTGCGCAATTGTGCCCGGACACTGAGCAAGACAACGAGACGATGTCCGAATGGGCCGACTCGGTGAGTATTCGTGAAATCAAAGGCGCAGCGTCGATTTTGCGAGACATCTCGAGGCGTCGTAACCTCGGAAGAGATCCGGCGCATTTTTCGGCTTTGCAATGAATAGCAGGAAGCCATTGTGCAGCCAGCACTCGTAAGGTATTCAGTCGAGGGAAGGCGCATAGTAGGTCCATGAAGTCCGCGAGAGCCAGTGCTTTGCACCCATCGAGAGTGAGAGTTGTCGTGTTCTTGAAATGGCAGTGCAGGGCGTGAGTGACTGTATCACTAATCGGGAGCGAGGATAGCTTGAGAGACACGAGTCTCGAAAATGGGGGAGTGGATGAGGGAAGAATACGTTGCAGCCAAAGCGCTGTCTCTACGACATCGGACTCTTTACGGTGGCGAGGGGTCTGGTCTAGAGTCGGCCATGCAATGGTCGACACGGCTGGCGTCTTGGTGTTCCACCACGTGTGGACGGGAGTACCGCACAGTTCCACCTCCTGGATGAAATCGATAATTGTCGGAGAGGACCGGACAAGTTGACCGAAGGCATCTCCGGTTTGTCCTGAATCAAAGGCGACGCGACTAAAAAGATGATAGCGGGCGCGGCGCAGCCACGTACGGCAAGTGAGGCTGCAAGCCTTGAGGGCAGGACGATTATCATGGAGCTGGTCGATAACATGGTCGCGTAGCTCGGAGGGGAAGCAGCAACTGAACGAAGTGCTGCAGACAGCGGTTGCTGTTCGAGACTTCGACATAGCCCTTCGCGAACTGAACAGATCAAAGACAAGTATGGTGGTTATCTGATAACTTGCATCTCACAGATCGCGACGACGATTGACTGAGATGCACGACTCAGTATGACGGATGATGACAGACTGCTGTGGATGTCGTCAAGGTCGATGCCATCAACATTCATAAACATGATCACACTCACTGGTTGTACACAGCACGTCGGTGTGGATCGCTGAAGGGTCGCAGGTCCTACGAACACGAGAGTCGACCTAGAGGGAGAGGGAAGACTAGAGGGCAATGGAAAGGAAGATAAAACGGCCTAACCAGCGCTCATGACTCCCGCATCACGGTGGACGGCTATAGAGCCGCCTGCGAGGCAGTCTTGTCGTGGCAGAGCCAATAAATTGACCGCCCTTTGATTGAGCGCTGCCAAGGCCGACTGCAACGCCACGTCCAAACGGGAGTCTGGCCTCCATTTTCGGCCTGCTCGTCTTCACTAATTGTCACAGACTCACAGGCGGGCCTGGCGCTGTCGGAAGACTAGCCGCCTGGTCTGGTTCCAAACGTGCTCAGGCTCTCAGCTTCTTGGGTCGTCGCCGCACTCGGGCCTCGCTGCTTTCTCCTCTCCGTTCCACCACCATCTCGGCGCTGCTACCAGTTAACAATTTCGTGCCAACCAGATTCGTAGCGCACACGGGCCCAGCGTAGGACTGCTCAATCGAGACCAGCATTCCCATTCTCTTACACGAGAGGTTTTCGCCCCGATTCTCCCGCCATGTTCTCCTCACTCTGGTCGTAAGTCCATGGTTATTGACTCTAAATCACCCTGATTGACACGTCGTGCAGGGCCCCGGTCGATCCGAAGGCGCCCAACTTCCATCCTGTTTCATCTCGTCATAGCGCCTCCGAGCTCTTTGGTGAGCTCGAGCCTAAGGACACCGAATGGGTGTGCCCTGGCGGGTTCGCCGTTGAGACACACACATGGTACAATATGCTTGATGATGGTACATCTTTGATGTGCCAGATCATTCACTCTGCAGTCGGGTGAGTCTTCTCACCTCCGGTCACAACCCAAGTGATTCATCTAGTCTCGCAGCGTCTGGTATCCTACCATCCAGTTCACCTGTAAACTTCACAACCCGAGAACAAATGAGACGGTTTGGAAGTCTGTCAATGTGTCCAATTTTGTGACCCCGCCTCCGGGGCTGGACAAGCGTTCCAGCAAAGCCGATCAATATAGCATCACTCATCGGTCCAACCCTACTCCAGACGTTGCCGAATCATATACCATTCGCGTCAACCTCGACAATGACCTCCAGATTTCGCTTGATATCACCCGTCCTGCTTCCGCTCCTGGTTGGAAAATTGGCAAAGGTCCCAAGGGCGGTTTCTCCTATTTCGGTCCTGACTTGGAGAACCCAGAGTCGTACGTTCTGCACGCCTTCTGGCCGTTGGACCACGCAACAGGGACGATCATCCGCAAAGGACGCGCCGAGTCTGTCTCTGGTCCTGGTATGTTCGTGCATGCTATCCAAGGCATGCGTCCCAACCTTGTCGCGTCACGGT
>NW_012133328.1:0-3240 GCF_000313525.1 Fibroporia radiculosa | reverse complement strand
CGGCGGGTGCCCCGCCATTCAGATGGAGTTCACGACGACGGACGCATACGGGCGACACGGCGCCGGCTCTGGATTTGTCGCCGTCAACGTGGGCTCCCTCGTGATTGGCGGGAAACTCGTGGCAGTGACTGCAGAGACCAAATGGCCGGACGAGGCGCTGCCAGAAACTGCAGGCGTGATCTCGCGCGCTGTACACACGAAGACGACACCGGATGTAGACACGAGCTACAACGCGCCGACGGAACTAGTCTTCAAATGGGCAGCGCCTTCTCTCCTGCCAGATGCTCCCGGGACAATCGATGCCACGCTAACTCTCGACGTCGGCCAGCCTAACGCGTACAAGGGACTGATTGAGAAGGTAGATGTACTCGCAGAGATTCCATATGTCATCAAGACTATGGTCAATTACGTCGCTGGTACGAAGCCGTACATATACCAGGTAAGGCTCATGACGTTTGAGTGTGTCGGTTGCGGCCGTGTCGCTGACATAGTTGTTTAGTGGTTCAACCCAGTGACACTCCACGTTAACCTCCCCAGCGGGCTTATTCCGGACAAGTCTGGAGAGGTTGAGATTGCGGGCACTCTGTATAACGAGGCTACCTTCATCTCTTAATGGCACAGAAATGTCCCTCATTGGCATATGAATGACAGTATATGGCGCATTGTACCAATATGTATATCCGAGCAACTGTACATCGAAGTTAACGAGCAATGAATATCTATGCAATATCGGGAAAGGTCTATGCGGGCCAAACACAGCAAATGTCTTACACAATGTGTTCACGCCATTAAGCAGCTCGGACTCCTGTGAGCCGCCAAAGGGGAGATGGTCGTGTCACAACTTGAGCGCAATAAACATCTGACTGAACCCGCGAGTCGCACAAAACGCAAGACTTGATCATCAGGGTCGTCATTCCGACTTCAAATATTGCCGGCTGGGGTTAGTACAAGCAGACAATCCCCTCGCCTTTTACTAGGGGATTCCGTGTACTGGCCCTGTCTCAAAGCCGGATTGGGAATTTTTCAGCGATTAGCTTCGTCAGGAAGCTCTTGCCTATCTTTTTGCAGGGGATGATAATATATTGCTCTTCGCAGCCGCTGATTGCGAATTCTATTTCTATCAAGCTCGTCTTTGAGTGCATGCGTGAGTTCTAGAAGACTAGTATATGGGTAGCATAATACCAATACAAACTAAATGATATACAGTAACCGATCTAACCCAAATGAACGACTGTACTATGCAACAGTGTCCGATGCTCTCCGTCTATCTGCTTCTCAAACAGCCGTGCTTGGCCTCGCCTTTACGTTCTGCAAGTGCCTTCTGTTTCGCAACCTCCCAGCGATCCAACTCCTCCTTCAGCTTCTGTACACGAATCTTGTTCACAGGATGTCCAGAACCCGTCCAGCGACGCGGAAGAGATTCTTCGTGTGTAGCTGTGGAACATTCGGACATATCTGCAGTCTCATGTCGGCTTTCCCAAAAGCGCACCGCATGTCGCGGGTCAAAACCAGCATGCGCAAGCAGTCTAGGATATACAGCCACTCAGCATAAGTCACATAATCACATGGGGTGGCTTCTGAATACTGACCTAGCGGAAACAATGTCAGCTTCAATCTCCTGTTTCTGGCTCGTGCAATACTCGGACATCCTCACGAACTCCCCAGAACCCACTTCGCCCAGCCCAGCAAGAGCATCGTTGATGAATGGACCAACTAAACCGTAGCATATCAGTGGTGTCAACTTCAAAAGCAGGGATCAGGGAGGTTGGCGTACATAGCATGGTGACAGGGAACACGAGAGTGCGGGCAACATCAGTGAGGATAGACATTACACCTGGGCCAATGATCGAACCGTGAGATAGTGTCTCGAGATGATGGGCCATGACAAGATGTGCAAGTTCATGTGCCAAGAGAATGGCAAGCTCTGATGTTTGCTCCCCTGTAGGAACCGGATGTGTAACTGTTGGCGAACCAAAGAGCGGACCGTTAAAGAGTGTGTTCCACCACGACGTGGGCTTCGATGTCGGCGCAACTCTACCAGCAGACTTCGAAAGAATGTCATCTAGGAAGCCAGAAAAGACAACCAGGCCGCCGCCCCCGTCTCCGCCATATCCATACGAGAACGCGTTTGACGAATCCGGGCGATCAACAACGAGCAGCGAATACGGTGGCCCGGGAATGGTCCCAGCGCTCGGGTCTTGCGAATCTTGCAGTGTACGCACGACCTCTCCAAACCTGCGATAGTATTCAGATACCTGCGGCCGAGGACGTAGCGGAAATTCTGCAGGAGGTGGACAAGGAGTGTCGCTAGCACTACGCTCCATCCAATCCGGATGTAACTCTTTCTCGCGCAGAAGCATGGGGATAGTCTGCTCCAATCGTCTGAGCGTGTCCTGCACCCAGCCCACTCGCCAATCCATAGGATCGAGCAGCGTAGACCGATTATTCTGGAAAAGAATCTCGCTGACAGCCTGATACCATCCAGGACCTGCGAGCTGTGCGGCTATATCTGCCTCCTCTTCTGGGGATAATAGCATAAGTCTCCATCTGTCAGGTGATTGAGATTTATGACCATATAGGATGGGGGAATATGTACCTGCCGGTCAGCGGTGCTCTCTCCAAACTAGCGAAAATCGTGAGCCCAAGGAGACAGATCGGAGTGAGCAATAGAAAGTGGACAAGCCCGCAAGTTTTCTTCAGTTTTTGCAGAATACGTGTCCTCTTGTCGTGGAGGTCGGTCCGACTACTATGTACTTCTATTTCCTTCTCGAGTCTTTCGAGCTGCTTCCGGCCTGCCAGACCTCGGATGAATAGAACGGGAAGGAAAGTGAGCGCGATACGAGTAATGGTTCCTGTTATAGATATAGCAGAAGACGCCTGCTCGGTTATGACAATGAGCGATGCGCGGGGGCGAAGTGAGTATCCTGAGTACCTTGAACACTGCCAGTGAAAGAAGGGGATAGCAAAACCTTGTCGAAGATGTCGTGTGAAATGTTTGTCTCCCGTTTCCCATGATCGTGCCAGTAACCTTGAGTTTGGGATAAGAACGTAGCAATCCAGTGGTCAGGAGCCCGTGTATTGGTGTCTGGCTCCCCCTCAAGGTGGATCTCCACTGGTGGGTTGTGGAAGACGACCATGAGCGGCGAAATGAGAGGGAAAGGCTTATACGATGTCTAAGTAAACACATCATAGCACATGTTTAGAAAAATAAAGAGGCAGGTCGCATAGTAGTAGTGGTGG